>NC_140227.1:8463904-8523904 GCF_951802725.1 Rutilus rutilus
ATGTGTGTATTGCATGTATGTATGTATGTATTTATTTATTTTTCTTTCTCTTGCAACTTGTGTCAGTGAAGAGCATACTTAAGATGAAATGTGAGACATGTCCCCCCCGGTTTCACATACAAGGCTTAAGCCTAGTTCCAGACTATCGTAAAATATGTCACTGCCATTGTTTTGTCTCAAGATGCACATCAGTAATGTTTTTATTTTGTTTTGTTTTTTTATGTACTGAATTGAACTAAGGTCTAATCCGGGCTTAAGATAAACCCTGTCTGTGAAACCATGCCTTTATGTGTGAAAATAAATGTTAATTGTATTTTAAGATTTATAAAATGCTAGCCATTAAATTAGCCTTAGATTTATTCTTAAATGTTTAAAATTTGAATTCAACTACATTTTAGATGTGGTTGGTTCATGATGGTTAAGAAAGTACTAAAATTGCAGAATTCTCCTGTGAGTGTCCACTGTTTGACATAGCAGACAAAGGAAATATACTCGTGAGAGTGTGAAAAGTGGGTTTTAAGAAAGTTTATTTTCTAAAGGTCCACAGGGCCAAAGGTGTCCATAGTTGAACAAACACCCATTTAACTCTGTTTTAATTTATTTTTAATAAAGATCAAATAAAGCCAGGAATAAATTAAGAGGTGAGAATCAAGGAATTTGAGATATGAAGTTAAAACCACTGACATGTTCTGTCAGCTTGACTAAATTCTCGTTACATGAGGCCCAATTCCAGTTGTTTTTCATCCCTTTGATTTTTTTTTTTTTTTTTTTTTTTCAGAGATCCTGCCAACTGCTCTCGAAATGTCTGTTGGGCTGCTGTGTCTGATCGCTGGATGACAGCTTAACTATTTCTTCAGTTTGGCCAGTCCATTGGGAATGTTAAGGACCATGAACACTCCATGATTTGGAAGTGAACAAAAACTTTCCTTGTGAGCCTGGAAAATGTTTATCATCACAGTCAAAGGCTTTGCCCCCAGTCATAGCGTTCTGCCGCTGATGGAGAAGGTAGTTTGGTATGAATGAGACAGCTGTAAAGTCTCTTTTAAGAGGAAGCGGTTGTGGGCAACCTCACACCTGTAACATGTCACTCAAGGACTGTCAACACAAATAACGCTCATTAATCATGTTTATAAAACCATTAATCTCACGGCTGGGTGGATAAAATGTGTTTTTCCTCTGGTAAGTTGAGTAGCTTGATCTGTGTTAATGTATATCTTAATGATTTTTTAAATTCATCTTGGAAGCCCTGGATAATGGGATATTTCATTAACGTCAAATATAGTCGTGACATTTCATTTATTCTTTATTTAGACTGAAATTTAAAACTTCAAGCATCACAGCTGACGTTCTGACATAAGAGAACTAGAGTTTTGAGGCATTTTATCTTCATATGTCATCAGCCAAACAGACGCTCAGTGCCAAATTTCACAGCTGATAAGATTTATTCACCGAAAGATTATTATTCAATGGTTAAAGCTGAAGTTACGCATATCATGATAGAGAAGTGAATAAGCCATGACAGTGGGGTGATAATAAAATGCAATCAAACACCATATGATTTAAAACATTAGTATCTCAGAGAGTACTAAAGAGCATGTTGCAATGTTGATGCAGAGACTGTGTAATGCACTACATTATAGGGAAGAATGGGGTTAGTTGTTACGCTTTTTACTCAGTTGAATAATTCTCAGGCTGAGTTTGGTTTTAAAACATGGTTCCTTTAGAGGCACATGCATAGTTTTACAAAGCAAATGTGATGTGATGTTACTACACCTGCAATTAAATGGCATATTAAATGGAAAAACAATTAATGAAACAGCAAAAATGTAGTCTTCATCATTTTTCATGATTTCTGAAGGATCATGTGTCACTGAAGACTGGAGTAATAATGCTGAAAACTGCACTTATACAGCATTTCTTAATCTTTGTTATTGTTAATTTCAGCATTTACTAATACTTTATAAAAATCTTGTTAACATTAGTTAATGCACTGTGAACTAACATGAACAAACAATGAACAGCTATATTTTTATAAACTAACATTAACAAAGATTAACAAATACAGAAACAAATGTATTGCTCATGGTTAGTTCATGTTGGTTAACCAATGTTAACTAATGAACCTTACTGTAAAGTGTTACCCAAAATCTTAATTATTCCAAACTTTTGACCGATACTATATATATAAGCAGTCAGAGACACATATTTGTCATTGTATATCTGACTGGCTGATCTTGGGTTAGTTTTATCACCCCTGGCAACAAATGAGGTTAACTCCTCCACTTCCCCTGGATATTGTCTTGCCTCTGAGAATGTGTGGCCGAGTGACGGGGAAGAGTAATATTCCTCTGCCTGGATAAATATTTCCCTTCATAATTCAAACCTTATCTCCCGGAGACTCCTGTAAAACAGGAACATCTGCTCTGAAAACCGTCTCGTTTCTTGACGATTAAAGGCTCTGGGTGTTTTCCAACTTTGTTATTTATCCTTCAGGATCAAATGAACAACGCGATGCTTTAAACATCGACCAGAACGCTGGTTAATCACTCAAAAACATCTTTGTTGTTGCATTCGGTTGCTAGGAATACCTCACTTAATATTCACTGGCTTTGGTGGCCGTTTCAAGCCAGTGAAGTACAACGTAATTCGAATGCTTTGTTGAGATTTGATTAGACCATGTAAACCTTACGTTCCTCATTCACAAAAAGAAGTTGGTGGCCTATTCTCAACCAGAAGACTTTGCTGGAATAACAAATATGGCAGTATGGCTCCTTTCACATGCTGGTTCGCGTTGACCCTTCCCAGGACCCACGGAGGCAGGCAGGAACCCAGCTCAAAGTGAGCCGCTCCTCGCTGCTCAGGTGACCAGGAAATAGCTGGTCAGTGTTTGTGACCATCTGTCCACTGTAGTGCTGGTGAAAAACAGCAGGGCAGCAGGGCTACATAATGAGCACAGTGTTCACATCATTTGGGTTGATGTTACTTGGCAGCCCGAGACCCTGATACTTCAGGAAAAGCTGCAAACTGGAACATTTCAATCAAACAGGAGAGTAACAGTGGGCTTAATTGTAAACTGTGTGTTATATGTTTTACTGAAAAGCGTGTTCTTTTTACAGTGACTCTGAAGTAAACACTAAAAGATTGGAATAATTAAGAATTAAATTATATTTTAATTATTTTGAAAGAAGTCTCTTATGCTCATCAAGGCTGCAATTTATTTGATCAAACATGCAGTAAAAACATCAGAATTTTCAGCATCATTACTCAAGTCTTCAGCATCACGTGATTCTTCAGAAATCATTCTAAAATGCTTATTTGGTGCTCAATTATTATTGATGATCAATTAATAATAACGGTTCTTCTTATTATCAATGTTCAGAACTGTTTTTTCTGCGTTATATATCTGTGAAAACTGATATTTAAAAAAAAAAAAAAAACATCTTTTGTAAACATATAATTGTCTTTATTTTTGTTGTCACAATTTACAATTTAATATGTCCTTGCTGAATAAAAGTATTAATTTCTTTAGAATTTTTGATAATAATAAAAATAATTTTAAAAAATACTTTTGAATCTTTGTGTTTCATGGTTTCCAAAAAAAAACAAAAAAAAAAAACTGTTTTTAACTTTTTGAAAATCGAGACAGGTTACCTGAGCACCACATCAGCATATTAGAATGATTTATGAAAGATCATGTGACTGAATACTGGAGTAATGATGCTGAAAATTCAGCGTTGACATCACAGCAAAATTAAACCATTTAATATATTTAAATAGAAAACAGTTATTTAAAATTATAGTAATATGTCACAATATTATTGTTTTTATTGATCAAATTAATGCAGCTTTGGTGAGCATAAGAAATCTTATTCCAAACATATATATAATATTAATGACAGTGTGTTAAGAAAAAGTTCTCTCATCATTCACTCGCCTGCATTTTTCAGTCTGTTTCTCATGCAAAGCTGTCATATGGCTTCTAAAAAGTAGGAATATACCCATATGGTTAACATTCATGCTGTAAAGTCAACATGAAATAAAAATTTTCTCAGTGTATGTTTCTAGTCGTATTGTGAATGATTCATTGGTGCATGTTATTCCAAAGAAAAACAATTCACCTCATAACCTTTAATAAAAATAAAAAATAAACAATAACTAAAACAACTTTCCTTTCCCTGACATCACTTGCAGCCAGGCCATGCAGCCATATCACTATTTAGGCATTCATTTATAACTAGATGCGAAAGTTCGTCGAGACAAACTTTAAGTTGGCTTGAGAAAGTTTGGACCAGAAAGTTTTTTGCTAGGCGGTTGCTAGGATGTTATGGGTGGTCGCTATGGTGTTGCTAGGCGGTTGTTAGGGTATTCTGGGTGCTTGCTATGGTGTTGCTAAGCGGTTGCTAGGGTATTCTGGGTGGTTGTTAGGCGGTTGCTAGGGTGTTCTGGGTGGTTGCTAGGCGGTTGCTAGGGTGTTCTGGTTGGTTGATATGGTGTTGCTAGGCTGTTGCTAGGGCATTCTGGGTGGTTGCTAGGCGGTTGCTAGGGTATTTTGAGTGGTTACTAGGGTGTTCTGGGTGGTTGCTAGGCGGTTGCTAGGATATTTTCGATGGTTGCTAGGGTCTTTTTGGAGGTTGCTAGGCGGTTGCTAGGGTGTTCTGGATGGTTGCTATGGTGTTGCTAGGCGGTTGCTAAGGTATTCTGGGTGGTTGCTAGGCGGTTGCTAGGGTGTTCTGGGTGGTTGCTATGGTGTTGCTAGGCGGTTGCTAAGGTATTCAGGGCGGATGATATGGTGTTACTAGGTGGTTGGTCGTTGTCACAGATGGTTACTATGGAGTTTTTATAGAGTTCTTAGCATGACCTTGGCATGTTTTAACACTTCACTAATCGCTATTAGCATGTAGCTATTCACTGCTAGCATGTGTAGCATGTTGGAAGTGCTGTTTGCTAGCATGAGTCAAAATAGCCAAACCTCATCTCTATACGATGTTCTGATACAGAGATATAGGTCTTGCTAAACGGTTGCTAGGGTACTCAAGTTTGGTTGCTATGGAGTTGCTTGGGAGCTGGAAGCTTTAAACTTAAGAAATTTAAAGTGGTTTGAAGTTTAAAGTAGTTTGAAGTTTACTCAGAGTTTATGAATTTAGAGTTTATAAGTGTATTAAATTGATGAGTTTATAAGTACGAGTTTTTGAGTTAGTTTATAAGTTTAAATGAGTTTAGAGTTTATAAGTTTAAATGAGTTTAAGAGTTCAGAGCCTATTAATTTATGAGTTTAAGAGTTCATAAGTCTATGAATTCATGAGTTTATAAGTTAATTAGTTCATAAGTGTATGAGGTTAGAGTTTATAAGTTAAACGAAGTAAATTTAGTAGTTTGAAGTTGAAATTAGTTTAAAGTTGAAATTAGTTTGAAGTTTAATTTAGTTTGAAGTTTAAAGTTGAAATTAGTTTGAAGTTTAATTTAGTTTGAAGTTTAATTAAGTTTGAAGTTTAAAGTTTAAATTAGTTTGAAGTTTAAATTAGTTTGAAGTTTAAAGTTTAAATTAGTTTGAAGTTTAATTTAGTTTGAAGTTTAAAGTTTAAATTAGTTTGAAGTTTAATTTAGTTTGAAGTTTAAAGTTTAAATTAGTTTGAAGTTTAAATTAGTTTATGACTCAAGGTCACTTTCAAGATCCAATCAATTCTTTCTGTACTTTTTTTTTCTGTTTTGAATATCCTGTTTCACTTAGAAATATACCCTTTTATGGAACTGAAATTGTTTACAAACAGGAGCTTTTGGAGGCTATAATATGCTTTCATGGAACTTAGTCAAGTTAGGTATTTAATTTTACATGAATGGAAACAGGACTGTGGATGATACAGTCTTAGATCATTTTTAATTTTCACACTACGGACGGACGGACGGATTGATGGATAGACAGACCGACTGACTGCCAGATAGACAGATAGAGACATTTTATGGGAAAGGCCATTTTTACATCCTCTTCTTTTGTCTTCCACAGAGAAAAGTTAAGCAAACTTCACTTAATGACATCAGGGTGTGTAAATAGAGACATCATTTTTTGGCCAAACTAATCCTGTAAGGAATATTTCATTGTCATGCTCATAGATTAGCAGCATACTAGTACAAGCACGTCAGCAGCTTTTGGACCCAGAATTCACAAGTGATGATTTATTACGCTTGCCATCAGTAAGGTCAGTTGTTGCACACTGATAGATTTTTACTCTATAATTTCCCCACAAATACCATTCCTAACAATTCACTAAGCCCTGCAAAAAACACACACACACAAAAAAAACAATCCAGTGTCCATAGAGGTCAGATGGTGGATGTGAGGACAGTGGAGGGAAATGTTTTTCATTTCACTTTAACAGAGCTTGAACTGCACTCTATCTTGTGTTGAAATCACTCTCTCTCTCTTTCTCTCTCATGACCTATCAACATCCCTTGCTCCCCAACTTCCCCAGGACATCTTGTGTTCAGGCTTAGCTGGCCGTATCTACAAACAGCCTGTTTACAGGAGGGCCATTTGTTTTCAGAGCTTGTAGGAGGCGCGAGTCAGCAATGGTCAAAGGAACATGAATCAGTTCAGTGCTGAATATCTGTCCGAAGTGTACAGTGTTGCATTTCTACACATCATTTTTTTCATTTAAGCTTCTGTAGTGTACAATTTTTATATTCTCTCATCGCTTTGAATCATGTGATGCCATGAATACATTTTAAGCTTTTTATTAGAATGGTACAAAATAGTTATTTGTCAGCATTGGAGGCAGAATTGTATGTCCTTCCAAACAAGTCAAGTCACATTTATCTACACATTGCTTTATACAATATGGATTGTTTCAAATCAGCTTTGCAGTAATAAATAGGAAAATAACATGTTAATGTTGAAAAATCAAGCAATTATGAAACGGAATCAATGTCAGCTGTAAAGCAGCTCTACAAAAGACAACTGTCATTATTCAGCTCACTTTAGTTATGTTCAATTTAGTTCAATAACAGTGTTAATGTTGCAAAGTTCGTCAGTTATATAAAGCAGCTCTACAGAAGACAACCCGTTTCATTATTCAGCTCAAGTCAGTTCAATGTTGATTCAGTTCAATAACAGAGTCAATGTTGATTTATTGATTGTGAAATGAGTTCAAGTCATCTATAAACATTTCTACAGAAGGCAATTGTTTCATTATTCAGCTCAAGTAAGTTCAACATTGATTCAATTCACTTCCATAACAGTGGTAATGTTACAAAGTTCATCAATTATGATACAAATTCAATTCAGCTATAAAGCAGCTCTACAGTATGTCCTTCCAAACAAGTCAAATCACATTTATCTATATATTGTTTAATACAATACAGATTGTTTCAAAGCAGCTTTACAGTAAGAAACAGGAAAATATGGGAATGTAAAAGTTTTGAGCTGTAATGTCTTGATACTATGCAATGTCAAAAACAAGGATAAAGAAGTTTTTGGAGCTAAACAGGCAGGAACTCTTCATGTGGAGAGACACACAGCTCAATGACGGCATGAAGGTAATGGGGGCAGAGGGAGCATTGGCAGCAGTGTGAGCCAAGAATGGTGTTTCGTACTGAATTCTTGCAGATATTGGCAGTCAGTGAAGAGACCTGAGAAGAGTAATGTGAGAGAATTTCTGGAGGTTGAAAACAAACAGTATTTTAAAAGCCCCCAACGGAGTGTGTGGCAGATGCTGGTTGTCCGGCAATGAAAGAGTTTCCAGAAAAGACTGAGCCTGGAGCTCGGTAGAGTAGGTGTTGATAATTTGCCTTAGGCCTATGCTGTGGAGAATGAGGTGGCAGGACCTGGCAGTAACATAATATGGTCCACAAAACAGAGTTGCCCAAAAGAGATGGAGTGCCCAACTTGAAGTGATGCCAAGAAGAAAAGAAAAAACGTACCTGATGTATGTGAGAGATACATTTTAAATCATTCACACAGATGGAATATAAATTAAAGGAAAAATAACAACCTAAATGTCTTTAGCTCCATTCACACCACCAGTGACACGGCGCAACAAAGCAACATGATCCCCATCATTCAAATCTCGGCGACACGAGGAAAAGTGACCGCTGGCGACAGAATGCAGGAGTCACGCAACAAAAGTTCAGAAATTTCAACTTTATGCAAATGAGCAGCACATTTCGAGTGCAGGCAAGACAGGACAGAGTTCCGGAGCGATTTCACTGTTTAATATTAGGCCTATTTGTCAGTAACCACATACATGGATATAATAAGATTATGCATGGAAAAGAAACTGTCAGTAGTCTGCTGCAGTTTAGCACTGCTGCAGTTCATTTTACAGTTTCCCCTGTATTATGTTGATTATTAGGGACAAGAAAATTGATTATTTGTCAAATTCGGATGACGTTTTAGTAATTTAAAAAAACATACTATTTTAAAAAACAGTATGAGTGATGGTTTGATCGATCGTTTCTCTGGTTAATGATTTAATGCACTGAGCACTGCTGTAGATTATATAACAACACTCTCCAATAGCAGAATGCTCCTTTTAATTATTTTAAGTCTAATTCACAGTCAAATTAGAATGATATCTTAGTTTTATAGATCATTCATTTGTGATTGTATTTTCTGAAGTTATGGACAGATGTGCAGTCTACCAATAACATTAGAGCAACAGCACTGGGACACCACAAGCATCTTCACAGTACAGAGACCAGCGACATACAGTGACAAAGTCACCGGCAGTGTGAATTGGGCTTTAGTAAGGTTTTAGGCCACCACATGTCGCCAGAACTGCTTCAGTTCACAGTATTGATTCTACAGACTCTGGAACTCTACTGGAGGGATGGAACACCATTTGTCCAAACAATATTTTGCTGTTTTGATGATGGTGGAAAGCGCTGTCTAACACATCGGCCCAAAATCTCCCATGGGTGTTCAATTTTTTTTGTTCATTCCTGTAGCTCAAACAGTTAAGCATAGTGATATAAACAACAAGGTCATGGGTTGAATTCCCAGGGAATGCATGGACTGATAAAAAAAAAAAAAAAAAAAAACCTTGATACCTTGAATGCAATGTAAGTCACTGTGGATAAAAGCATCTGCTGAATGCATTAAATGTGAAATGTAAATGGGTTGAGATCTGGTGACTGTGAAGGCCATAGCATATGATTCATTTCATTTTCATGATACTCAAATCATTCAGTGACATCTCATGTGCTTTGCATGGGACCATTGTCATCCTAAGAGACCACTCTTATTAGGATAGAAATATCTCTTCATATGATCAAACTGATCACTCAGAACAGGATTAAGAAGGGAACTGCAGAAGGTTCATGAGTCTGTGTCTGTATTGTATAATCTAATTATTAAATCTAATAAATAAATAAATAAATAAACATACTAAATATTTAAAGAAAAAAGTGTTGACAATTTTTTTTATATAATTTCATGTACCTGTAAATAAGAAGTGAAATGTGTTTATTTATTTATTTTGGTTTCATAAAACATGTTCAAACATAAAATGCCTGAAGATTTGTGTCTTAATTTATTTTCAAGAGTTTGAACTCTTGACTGTATTCTGTTCAGTGCCACAGGAAATGCTCCTGTCTCTTGGTCTAATAAACATGGACTAATAAACAGGGTTCCCACAGTCATGGAAAACCTGGAAGCATAAGAGGATTTTGAAAATATGACTTGCAGGCCTAGGAAAAAAGTGAATATACATTTTTTGTTGAGCTCTAAATTATTTAATTGATAAGAAATTGCTCTTTTGTAAGTGCAATCTCTAAAGAATACCTCATCACAAACAAACGAAAAAGTCATGCATGTTGATCAAACTGTGTGGGAATATAAGTAATGGTTAAAAATAATTATTTAATATAAATATATTAATTAATTCATTTTAAAATTGTTAAGTCTTGTTTAAAATTACATAATCCTTTGAAACGAGGTGGCCCCAGAAGTCACACAGAACAAAGTTAAATGTTATCATTTCAAATTAAGCAAATACTGTGTTTAATAAATGCATTTGAAAACATAATGTCATTGATGATTAATAAAATATATTTGGTAACACTTTACAATAAGGTTAATTTATTAAACATTATAAAAATGTATTTACTAACATTAACTAACCACGAGCAATACATTTGTTACTGTTTTTGTTAAGGTTAGTTAATAAAAATACAGCTGTTCATTGTTTGTTCATGTTAGTTCACAGTGCATTAACTAATGTTAAGAAGATTTTAATAAAGTATTAGTAAATGGTGAAATTAACATTAACAAAGACTAACAAATGCTGTATATGTGCAGTGCATTATTAGTTCATGTTAACAATGTAGTTAACTAATGTTAACTAATGAACCTTATTGTAAAATGTTACCATACAATCAACCACTTAATTCCATTAATGAAATACTCATATATTAAATAAAGATTTGAAAACATTTGCACATCTGTAAGGCTGCTCACACGTAAATGATTCACGTTTTAGATGCTGTCAATACATCTGTATTGTATGTTATAGTGTCTATGCAAACATAATTAATGTACGTATGGTAGAAATGCATTTTACGTAAATACATTCTTACTCATGATATCACGTAGGGATAGGGATTTTTCCATATATATAAAAAAAAAAAAAAAAAAAAAAAAAAAACAGTGCAGTGCAGTGAACAATTATTTGTGACAGGAAGTGACATATTTGTATGCAACAAATATGCAATGTCACTATGTCAACTATGTTGAAAACTGTTTCAACAATCTAATGCAAACTAAATCACTTATCTCTGCAGTCGCTCGGTGAGGAATTAGGACCACGGTGAATAAGCCAGGAGAGAAAGTAAGGAGCTGTCTGACATTTTTTTGACAGGAAGACGTTTGCATTCTCCTGCGGGCATCAACTCCCTCTTGAGTAAGTCCTATTAAATCCTTTGGCTTCTGCCTCATCACATGGTAGAGAGATAACAGACAGCTTTATTTACCCTACTGATTTCATGCTACATTACTAACATATCTCACCCTTGTCATCCGAAGCCATGGTTTGGCTTCTCTCCAACATTCTCACTAACATATATTCAACATCCATTTTTGGAAAGAAGGTCTCTATGCAAATATGCAGTGTTTGACAGACAGATGAGAATTCAATGTCCTACAAACAATGTGTCAGGTGTTCAAGACAAGTTATATTTAAGCAAAATCACAAAAGCAAGAGTGCTGTTGTACTGAATATAAGCACAATCACACAACTTGACTCTCTGCATATTCCCTCACACACTCTGTTCTAGAATTCTGAAAATACAATAAAGAGAACAGTTGGTTCTCTTGGATCACCTGTTGGCAAGTTGAATAAATGTCAGATGAGTAAAGGTAAATGTGAAACGGGTATAGCATAATCAAATTAGGCAAGACATCACAACTTGCGCACAAGCTACTACATTGTAGAGAAGGTCACACACATACAGAGATTCACACCTGTTAAAGTAATTCACAGTTGTTCACTCAAGAATCCCTAGCTGGCCCAGTCAGAGCCTTAAATCTTGTGTCTGCAGCAGCCGGTGAGCTCAGATTAACCTGTATTTCTGCCACCCTGTGTAGGAGGAAGAGATTTAATGTTTGGCATGAACTCTAAAGGAGCCTCAGCTCAGATCAACCCAGAGGGGTTACATCAACTTAATAGAGGACATATTGAAGAACCCATTGATTATGTCCTCTTACAGATCAATTACTCTTACTCTTACCCATTACAATGGAATTGGCAAGTGGAATTTGCATGCCAAGCCACTCCCCTGTACACACTGGTTTATAAGATGATGGCATACATCCACTCATCCAAATTTTTTCTTCCGAGCCGAGTGCTTGCGTACAGCTATCACTCTCTACCAATCGCCTCAATAAGAGCATTTACTGCTTCTAAAAGAGTTTGCAATCGAGAGATCTTTCTTGCTGGAGAGAAAGTGTACACTGGCTCCCAGTTACATTTAGGATTGATTTTAAAGTATTATTACTGGTATATAAATCATTCAATGGCCTAGGACCTCAATACATTGCAGATATGCTCACTGAATATAAACCCAACAGATCACTCAGATCATTAGGATCACATCAGCTAGAAATACCAAGGGTTCACTCTAAGCATGGTGAGTCTGCTTTTAGCTACTATGCCAGCCACAGCTGGAACCACCTTCCAGAAGAGATCAGATGTGCTCCTACAGCAGTCACATTCAAATCCAGACTCAAAACACTGTTTACATCTGTTTAGCTGTGCATTTACTGAATGAGCACCGTGCCACTGTTCGTCCGACTATTTGTACTGTATTTTATGTTCTTTTTTATTCTAAACTGTTTTAATTATTCTTATTTCTTTTGATTATTTTAATTTCTTCTCTGTAAAGCACTTTGAATTACCATTGTGTATGAAATGTGCTATATAAATAAACTTGCCTTGCCTATTCAGCGGCGTTTCGCCTTCGAGTTCACTGCATGGATAAGTGCAGCGATTGCCCCCTTGGCCCTTAAGCTAAAAAGAGCAGATTTCCCTAAAAGAGCAAGCACAGATGGCAAGTGTTTTTTAAAGATGTGTGTTTCTGGATGCGGTCGTTTCCTGTCCTCATCTGATGGCCGCAAATCTGGTCCAAGGCGTCTCCCACCCAAGGCTAGGGCTGGGCGATATATCGCATGACATTGTTATGCGCATCTCGTCAGTAAAGCCGGTTCCTTGATTAGTAGTAAATCGCCATCACCTGCTTTCAGATGGAGCGGCATTTACTACACAGAGCCGTAGTTCACTGACAAGCTGAGCCATATCGCATTAATTATCGCAGGCGATACGTCCGTGATAATTAATGCGATATGGCTCAGCTTGTCAGTGAACTACGGCTCTGTGTAGTAAATGCCGCTCCATCTGAAAGCAGGTGATGGCGATTTACTACGAGGACAGCCCTGGCTGCTAAGGCTTACAGTGCCGCTGGACAGGCCGCCTCCGCCCTGAATGTGATGCCCATTTTGCAAGTCCATCAGGCCAAAGCACTCAAAGAACTGCACGAAGGTAGATCTGAGCCGGGGTTGATGCAGAAACTTTGCACAGCGACTGACCTCGCCCTCTGGCAACAAAAGTTACAGCGCGGGCCCGCAACACTCCTTCTCCTGTAGGAGGGCCGGGCAGTTCGCATTTCGAGGATGCGCTGTTTCCCCTAGCCAGTCCCTTGTGGGAACCACTGAGCCAGGTAAGAGTTACACCACACTCACGGTTGTCCCTTTAGTGCAGCTCACGAAGAGCTAAGGAGCCTGGCTAGCACTTCCCAGTCCATCCTGCTGGCTCATTCGGACAATCAGACTAGGCTATGCGATTCAGTTTGCCAGGCATCCCCCCCCCCTAGGTTCAGTGGCGTCCGGTTTACCTCGGTGGCAGGCAAAGACGCCACTGTCCTGCATGCAGAATTTGTGGTTCTGCTGGCGAAGGACGCAATAGAGCCTGTCCCTCCAGCCAAGATGAAGTTATAACAATAACAATATTGCTAAAAGTGTATACATCTCATTTACTATCATTAAATTACATTATACTGTATACAGTAAACTGACGGTAAATCAGTAATTTGCCCTTCAGAGTCATATATTGTACACTCTTAAGAAAAATAGATCTAAACATTACCAGAATAGGGTTCTTGGGCTTGCAACAATAGCAGAACCCTTTTTATAAGATTCTACAAAGAACCATGCTTTGAAATTGAAATTGGAACTGAACTGTTTTGATAATATCACTGGTTGAAGAATAGGGTAGATTTGAGGATCTGCAGTCAATCCAGGAAGTTTAATATTAGGGTATGTTAACCCTCTGGGGTCTGAGCTGTTTTCTGGGCCCTGGAGGTGTTCTGACATGCTCTGACATTTGTGCTTATTTCTGTTACTTGTGACATTTTCATGGCTAAAGTCTAATTACACTGTATTCAGCACAAACTCTGCTACAATAATATATCAGCAGCATGTGTGTAAAAGTTTGTTGTTTTGAGATAATGACATTTATGCATGGTTTGTGAAAATACAAAAAAAAATTCTCACTGAAATAAGGTCATGAAACCCATATACTGATTATTTCTTCACAAGACTTTTGAAAATTGTATGACGTAGCCTAGAATATTTGCTGATATGTGAAAATCACCCTGACTGCTCATTCAGATAAGACAATATATTGATTTAAACATTTTACGACGTGTTTTGTGTGAAAAAGCTTTATGCGGGAGCTCATTAATATGTAAGCTTTTCACACCTGAGAAAGACAAAGACCCTCCCCTAACGGCCCTATTAGGAGCTACCAGGCCCTATCATTCTGAGCAACCTTGCACAAAGAATGAGGAGATTTAAAAAAGAATGGCTTTTAGATTTTTTGGATTTATTTACAACATAATCCAAAAATACACAACAAATGACAAAAAAGCACTCATTGAAAACAATGATCAAAAGACAGAGACCTTTGTGCCATTCCTAAAAACATTGTACATACCTTTCATTTCCAAGGTGTTTGATTTTCACTTTACCATGTTCATGTACAGAGACTCATGTGAATGTTGAAGTCAGCAGGACTCAGTGGCATCTGGGCCCTGAAAAAAAAAAAAAAAAGTGAACATACTGATATCAAGAGAAAGGCCTGCACGATTTTGGGAATAAATTTTCGATTTTTCTGGTTAAAATTGCTTTTTAAAATTCACAGAATACACACACACACACACACATAAATGTTTCCAACAATATATAAAATAATGAACACCAGGTTTGTTGTGCCTTGTAGGCATAGGCTATGCGCAGTGCTGCATAAAATAATAATAACAATAACCTATAGCAGCCTATAAATCTTCCAAAATATTTCAGTAACAACTAAGCTAGAGAAAAATATATTGATTATCATGTTACTTCAAATGTTTCCATTCGTTATGATGATATGAAATGAGATAATAGTAAAAACATGAAGCCGTTTGGTGCTTTTCAATATCGCGCTCAAATATAAAACGTAATCGGTTACCTAACGTAACCTCTGTTCTCTCTAGAAGAGGGAACGAGTATTGCGTAAGTTGCTTACGCTACGGGTAAAGTCATCTTTTCTCGAGATATGAAGCCAAAAAATTATCCTTAATTTTTATAATCTTGTCAATGCAGTGCAGCAGCAGGCAGACCTAGAGCAGGCTATCTAGCGTGCTCATTCGCTGCCCTGCGGCAGCTGCAGCAGCCTACCACTGAGCCTGGCGTGACGTCACGCCTAATGGGGGCGCTTGGCGCCCTCACGCGTCACAGCCCGCCAGAAGGGGCGTGGTTAAGCGTATAAAAGGAAGGCTCGGAGGCTGGTTCACTGGTTTTCGTCAATGAAGCGAATGAGCTCGTGGCGCGAGCACGGCGGGTTACGCAATACTCGTTCCCTCTTCTAGAGAGAACAGAGGTTACGTTAGGTAACCGATTACGTTCTCTTACGAGAGGTTCTCTCGTATTGCGTAAGTTGCTTACGCTACGGGAACACCCTTGTCAACGCCGTGCGCGCCCAGCATCCACTGAATGAGTCCCAGGGAAAGCCCGGGGAACACGATAAGTGGGAGCCGGGCGGCCAACAGAATGGCTAGCGCATGTACATAAGCACACAGTAGGGAGTGCAGAGCGGCCCAGCCGGTCTGTACTGAAACTGACACAACCCTTTATAGTGCAGCTCAACCAGGAGAGCTAAATCGAACAGCAGTAGCCTGCGCACGAGAATGTGGGCCGGGCATACGCGCGACTTAGACTGATAAAAGTTTAGCCTGCAGGGCGGGAACTTCCAGGTTGTAAAACCTAACAAATGTAGAAGGGGAGGCCCAGCCCGCCGCCGTACAAATGTCATGAATGGAAATCCCGCTGGACCAAGCCCACGACGAGGCCATGCCTCTAGTGGAGTGAGCTCTGATGCCCAAGGGGCAGTGCAGGTTTTTAGATGCATAAGCAGCCGCAATAGCGTCCACTATCCAACTGGACAGACTGTGTTTCGAGGCGGCGAGACCCTTGGTGCGCCCACCAAACGAAACGAAAAGCTGCTCCGAGCGCCTGACAGCGGTGCTTTCTCAGTGCTCTGACAGGGCAGAGGAGGTTATTATCGACCTCGCTGCCGGATGCCGGCAAAGCTGAGAGAGAATTGACTTGCGCTCTGAAGGGAGTGCCCATCACTTTGGGGACATAACCGTGCCTCGGTTTGAGAATGACTTTCGAGTCATTAGGTCAGAACTCGAGGCACGCGGCGTTAACTGATAACGTGTGTAGGTCACCCACACGTTTGACTGATGACAGAGCTATCAGAAAAACGGTTTTGAGCGTGAGATATTTGAAATCCACAGTTTCTATCGGTTCAAAGGGATGCGCTTTCAAGGCCTCTAAGATCAGGGAAAGATCCCAAATAGGAACCGACGGGGGCCGCGGGGGATTCATCCTCCTGGCTCCTCTAAGGAAGTGGATGATGAACTCGTTCCTTCCTAATGCGCGGCCATGCGCCGAGTCGGCGAACGCTGAAATGGCCGCAACATACACTTTGAGCGTGGAGGGGGACCTGCCCATGTCCAACAGCTCTTGAAGGAAGCAAAGCACCCGCGAGACCCCACACGTATGTGGGTCCAAATCTTTGGCGGTTCACCACTTATCGAACACAGACCATTTCGACGCGTAGAGCCGTCTCGTAGAGGGAGCTCTAGACTGTGTGATCGCGTTCACAACCCCTTTTGGCAGGTCAACGGGTATTCGTTGATTATCCATGCATGCAGAGACCAGCGCTCTGGATGAGGATGCCAGATCGAGCCGTGGGCTTGAGAGAGAAGGTCTCTCCTCACCGGGATCGGCCATGGGGCTGTGTCTACCAGCCGCATTTACTCCGGGAACCACGTTTGATTCTCCCAGTGCGGGGCTATGAGGAGCACCGAGTGGCGCGCTTCCCTGATTCTCCCGATGACCTGTGGCAACAGTGAGACCGGGGGGAAAGCGTACAGCGGGCCGCTGGGCCAGGTTTGGGCCAGCGCATCCTCGTTCTTTGAAAAGAACCTTGGGCAGTGAGAGTTGTCTTTTGACGCAAAAAGGTCGACTTTCGCTTTGCCGAAAAGGCGCCACAATAGCTGGACTGTCTGGGGATGCAAGACCATTCCCCTGGGGGAACATTGTCTTTGGACAGTCTGTCCACTCAGCGAGCGCAGTGAGTGCTGAGCCCAAACGAGGAGGCGTTCCGCCAGGGAGCAGAGAATTTTGGATCTGACACCGCCCTGACGGTTCACGTAGGACACCACTGACGTATTGTCCGTGCGGACTAGTATTAGCGAATCCGAATTGACTATCCTTGAAGTGAACATCAGAGGACTACGGTCCAATATTGGGGATCTTGCCAACTGTTGCTCAGTGAAGAAACCCTCCATAGTCATCATAGTTGAGACCTTCCTTGACTCCACCACTCCAGACGGGGCTGATTCCATCCAGATCCCTGGCTACTCGCTCAACTGTCGCAGAGACCGCACTGGAAAAAACGGTGGTGGTATAGCAGTATACTGTCTAGAAGGAATATCCATCTATCACAATCCAGCTAGAGACCCTGATGACTTTGAGCTCATGTGGTTCACTGTTGCTCTGAAAACCAGGACACTCCTGATAGGTGCTATATACCGCCCCCCAAGTGCCTCCTGTGATATCTTGGACTACCTTGACAAGAACACATTCTCAGTGATGGACGAATATAGAGCACAGTCTGTAATGCTCATAGGCGACTTTAATGTACACCACCACGAGTGGCTGGGCAGTAATATAACAGACACTGCTGGACGGCGGGCCTTACAACTCGCCAACTGTCTGGGACTAGATCAGATTGTCAGGGAACCAACTAGAGGAGATAATATTCTAGATCAGGGGTGGGCAAACTATCCACGCCCCTCTTAAAAGTCGATTTGTGCCTTCTACGCACACGTCTCCCTGGTTTACCCATGCACTTCGCAATCTAAAAACAGCTGGTCGTCGTCTTGAACGCCTGTACAGGAAAACTGGTTTAACTGTTCACCTTACTGCTTACAATGACCATATTCAGTTCTACAAATCTACTATAAATACTGCACGCTCTAGTTACTACTCTGCCATCATTAACAATGCATCCTCTCGACCAAAAACACTGTTTTCTATAGTCAACAAACTCACCAACCCTCCTGCACCCGCTATGAGTAACTCCGCAGACCTCTGTGAGTCATTTCTACACTTCTTTCAAAGTAAGATTGATAGAATCTATACTCTCTTTCCATCCACTACCTCTACTATTGTTACACATGTCTTCCCCACCTCTTCTACATTTGGTACTCTCACTGCTTTTGCCCCGCCAACCCCTGCTTATATCTCTGAGTTAATTAACAAAGCAAACTCATCTTCCTGTCATCTTGATCCTGCTCCTACTACTCTACTCAAAAAATGTGCACCCGTTATTTCACCGTCGATTTCACTACTCATCACTCAACTTTTAAGCACTGGTGTTGTTCCTCTGGAACTTAAAACTGCTGCCGTCACTCCTGTCCTAAAGAAACCTGGCCTCGACCCCTCTGACATGGCCAACTACCGACCTATTTCTAATTTACCATTTCTTTCAAAACTGCTTGAGAAAGTGGTTGCTGCTCAACTTCAAACTCACTTGTCATCCAACAACCTTTATGAATGTTTTCAATCTGGTTTTCGCACCCTTCACAGCACTGAGACTGCACTTCTTAGGGTTGTTAATGATCTCCTTGTGGCCACTGACTCCGGCTCCACCAGTATTCTAATTCTCCTAGACATTTCCTCTGCATTCGACACAATCTCTCATAGTATTCTCATTTCACGACTCTCTGCTCTTGGTATTTCTGGAACTGCCCTATCCTGGTTCACCTCCTACCTGTCTGATCGCCAGCATTACATCTCCATCCGCCAGTCAAAGTCCACTTCTGCCTCTGTCCCGCACGGTGTTCCTCAGGGTTCTGTTCTTGGGCCTCTTCTCTTCATTATCTACATGCTTCCACTAGGTGATATCATCCGTCATCATGGCTTCAAATTCCACTGTTATGCAGACGATACCCAACTATACATCCATTCCCAACGCAATGCTCCTTTCCCAACGCTTTCCATATCAGCTTGTATTGATGAAATAAATGCTTGGATGACCAGTAATTTTCTCAAACTCAACACAGACAAAACAGATTTACTTCTTATTGGTTCACCTCATACTACATCCCGGGTCTGTGTTGACAATTTCAATATTGCTGGAGTTCCGGTTAAACCTTCCACCACTGTCAAAAACCTGGGTATAATCTTTGATTCCTCTCTTTCCTTTCTTCCTCACATCTCCTCTCTCACTAAATCTGCCTTCTTCCACCTTCGCAATATTGCACGCTTACGTCCATTTCTTACCATCAGTGATGCTGAGACCCTAGTTCATGCTTTCATCAGTTCACGGCTTGACTACTGCAATTCTCTTTTCTATGGTCTACCAAACTCATCATTAAATAAAATTCAATATATCCAGAACTCTGCCGCCAGAGTCCTCACTTACACTAAGAAATCTTCCCACATTACTCCCATCTTACGCAGTCTACATTGGTTACCCATCCGCTATCGCATTCAGTACAAGATACTCCTTATTACATTCAAAGCACTCCATGGTCTTGCCCCAAACTATATCTCTGACCTCATCCATACATACACACCTGTCCGCACACTTAGATCATCTGATACCGGTCTGTTGACAATCCCACGGCACAAACTATCTACATTTGGTGGAAGGGCTTTTTGCACCGCTGCACCAACTCTTTGGAATTTAATTCCACAACAAATCCGCAATCTCTCATCACTACAAGACTTCAAAACCCACATTAAAACACATCTTTTTGTCACTTGTTTCCCTGACCCCTGAATGTTCTGATTCTATATGTACTATACCTCTACTATGTTATCCTTCACAGTTTATATGTATCGTCTCTATGTCATGTTTCTATGTTATGTGTAATGGTAATTATTGTAAAGCGACCTTGAGTTCTCAGAAAGGCGCTATATAAAATAAACATATTATTAAACTACGGCCCGCGGGCCACATACGGCCCGTTAGGCTGTTTAATCCGGCCCGTCGAGTATTTAAAAAAATGTCTTAAGATCGCATTCATTTTGCCTTTTTCTTGCAATACTTTGCTTTATTGCGTTGCATATATTTGACAATAAGAATATCAGATATTTCATGCCATAGCTAACAAATGTAAAAAAGGAAAAATGACATAAAAGCAGATCATCATTCATTCAGCGCTGTTGTGGCTGCGGTGTGTCACGTAACAAGCTAGACGCGTCACCATGGAAACCAAACAGACCGCGACTTAAGCGCATAGACTTGGTGCACGTGAATGTTTTTTTCCTTTTTTTTAAAACTCACAGAGAAAAAAATGTTTGGTAACCGCTTGCACACGTTTAGTTTTTCCTTTGATTTGTCTGCTATTTAGTTTGCCTACTCTGGATTTGTGGATGGATCCTCCTGACTGATTCCGTTAATCCGTTTACCAACCTTTATCGCCCGGCTTTCGACTACGCTCCCCTGTCTGCCATGTACTGAACCCGGTTTTGTTCATTAAATGTTCTGATCTGCCTTTGCTTTTTATGTTTTATTTTATTATACTTAAAATTAATTTGTATATTCGTTTATTTCGTTTTTCTTTTCACAAATGTATGACTTTTGGAAGTGCAAATTGATTGCCATGCAGTTTTAATAAAGTTGATTTAACGTAACCTTCTATCATTTTTACTCTTCTAAGTGTACACTTAGGTGTTTTGTTTCTAATTTATGGTTAGGCCCATTAAATAATAATAAGGATAAACAATATTTAAAAAGTATAGGCTATAATTATCGAACATCTGACTAATTAAAAATTAACCTCAAAACATAACATGCGGGGATATCTAGCATAAAAAATGTATTGTCAGAATGTCGTCTTGTTGAATTTTGCGCAGACGTTGCCACAACGTAAATGTGTTTGCTCAGCCCGATGTCATGAAAGTGCGAATACCACGAATTGTATTTGTAGTTCTTATGAAACGCAGTTTTCGCGTGCATATGATACGCACTTAAAGGGATAGTTCGCCCAAAAATGAAAATTCGGTCATCATTTACTCACCCTCAAGTTGTTTCAAACCTGTATGAATTTCTTTTTTCTGCTGAACACAAAGGAAGATATTTTGAAAAATGTCGGTAACCAAACAGTTGATGGACCCCATTGACTTCCATAGTATTTTTTTTTCCTACTATGGAAGTCAATGGGGTCCATCAACTGTTTGGCTACCGACATTTTTCAAAATATTTTCTTTTCGCACTCTGCACCCCTAATCCTAACCAAGGGGTTTACAGTGTGCAGCATATGCACGCAAAAAAAAAGATGAAATCGTGTTTCATAATCTGCTACTGGGCCGGCCCTCTGTCAAATTTTAAAACCCAGTGTGGCCCTTGAGCCGAAAAGTTTGCCCACCCCTGTTCTAGATCTAGTTCTCTCAGACACACCAGCAACCACTACCACCTTAGCACAAATGGGATCCTCTGACCACAATCCTGTTTTAATACAGCTACAAATCCCAGTCTTCAGAGATAAGCCATACAAGAGAACAGTATGGAGATATGACAAGGCTCACTTCTGGGAAATGAGAGGTTACCTTACTAACATTAACTGGCCCAGTATTCTCAAGGATGAAGATCCTGAAATCATCTGCACAAACTTTACCACCATACTGCGAGATGCCATGGCATTATATATTCCCAACAAGACCATCACCAAAAAGCCCGGGGATAAAGCCTGGTTCAACGCAGAGTGCAGAAGATTAGCCATGAGAAAAAGAAAGCTTTATCACAGCATACGGACCTCCGATGACCCGGCTATGAAACGGAAGTTCCTCAAGGCAAGAGCAGCTTTCAATCAAGCTGAAAAGAGGGCAAAAAGGGAGTATTACACCAAATTGAGGAATGATCTTGCAGATAACTCACTAAGCTCAAAAAAATGGTGGGGCATAGTAAATTCACTTTCAGGCAGAAGTGGTTTCACAGACATCCCTGTCATTAAACACCGGGGTACCACTCACATCAGTGTCAGTGCAAAGGCTAACATCTTCTGCCAAACCTTTGCAGAGAAGTGTACTTTGCTTGATGCATCTGCGCAATCGTTGCCTCAGTGCCAGCAACCAACATCCTCTTTTGCCTATGTGCACTTCAAACCCAAAGACATTAGAAACATTCTTCGCAACCTTGACCCAGCAAAGGCAACGGGACCTGATGAAATACCAACAAAAGTCCTTAGAGAATGTGCAGCAGAATTGGCCAGCCCCCTCAGTCGTCTCTTTCAACTTCTCTTCTCACATGGCGTGTTCCCCAAACAATGGAAAAACGCCAGAGTGATACCAATACATAAAAGAGACTCAAAATCAGACCCAACAAATTATCGTCCCATATCCCTCCTCTCAGTCCTTAGCAAAGTGATGGAATCCTCAGTTCATAAACAGCTCCAGGGCTACCTCTTCCACCATAAACTAATTTCTAATAAACAGTATGGATTTAAACCGAACCACGGCACAGCAGACCTCCTTACAGTTTTGTCGCAGACGTGGAACAACATCTTAGACAAAGGAGGTGAGGTGTACATTGTTGCACTAGACATTAAAGGAGCGTTTGACCAGGTTTGGCACAACGGCCTTCTGGATAAGCTTTCTGCTAAAGGCATAACTGGGCCATTACATTCTTGGCTACAGAACTACCTGGAAGGAAGGTCCATCCAGGTCGTGCTCTCTGGTCAGTCCTCATCACCTCAATCAATCAACGCCTCGGTGCCCCAGGGATCCATTCTCGGCCCGCTATTATTCTCCATCTTCATAGACGATGTTGTAGAACAGTGCGATAATAGCATTTTTCTATATGCGGATGATTCCACCATTTACGCCCCGGTAACGACACTTAATGGTCCCAATGTGGCAGCATCCCTAAATAAAGACCTGGAGAATATTCGCAGGTGGGCTGATACCTGGAAGGTCACGTTCGAGCCTAGCAAATGCAAGGCTACGGTTCTGTCGAGAAAGAGGCCTCCATCCTGCCCGGACCTTTTTTTTGGGGCAACCAGAATTGACCTTTTTGAGCAGTTGAACATTCTGGGACTATGTATCGATAAGAAGTTGCTATGGACTAATCACCTGTCAAACATCTGCAAACGTGCTGGACAGCGTCTTGGAGCTCTGCGTAGGTTGGCCAACAAGCTTGATGTCAAAGGTAGGGCCAATGTCTACAAGGCACAAGTCAGGAGTACCATGGAGTACTCATGCCTTGCCTGGATGAACGCATCACAGACCACCCTTGGGCAGCTTGACAACATCCAGAAAAAGGCACTGAAAATCATTGGGGAGGATGAGGACACTGCCCTAAGGAAATATGCAATCAGCCAGCTCAGCCATCGTAGAACTGTTGCAGCAACAACTGTGCTTTTCAAAATGCACACTGAAAACTGTCCAGAGGATCTCAAAGCTCTGCTACCCCCACCTGATCTCCTTTGCCGAACCACTCGGAGAGCACGACCAAGTCACGCCCTAAAACTCCCCAAGTCCAACACCAAATGCTTGGGGAGGAGTTTTCTTCATTCAGCTGTAACAACTTGGAACTGCCTCCCCTGTACTGTAGTAGGTGAAATCACCTCAAAGAATGTTCAGGCCTTCAAGAAGAGACTAAACAAACACCTCCTTAGCAAAAAAACTGTAACCTCCTGACGCTTAATGCCACTTATCCTATATATCTAGCCCTGAGCAGCTGCAGATCACGATAGGCTCTCGGAACATTAACTGTTAATGCCTGTATCTGCTTAAGCTTAAAAAAAAAAAAAAAAAAAGGCATTTGAAACTTCTCTTTTAGAAGAAGTTCGCAGCGGCGAACACACAGAAAAAGGATATGACGCCGGATAGCGTAGCAGGCACGGATGGCTGAAGGCGGCGAAGACGACCGGCTTCCTCAGACGCTTTCCTCGGCCTGCTGGTCGCTTGCTTCAACGGCGGCGGCTTCTCTCAGAGTCCAGCGATGCGAAGAGCTTCGCTGAAGAGACGAAAATCAGTGAACCAGCCTCCGAGCCTTCCTTTTATACGCTTAACCACGCCCCTTCTGGCGGGCTGTGATGCGTGAGGGCGCCAAGCGCCCCCATTAGGCGTGACGTCACGCCAGGCTCAGTGGTAGGCTGCTGCAGTTGCCGCAGGGCAGCCAATGAGCACGCTAGATAGCCTGCTCTAGGTCTGCCTGCTGCTGCACTGCGTTGACAAGATTATAAAAATTAAGGATAATTTTTTGGCTTCATATCTCGAGAAAAGATGACTTTACCCGTAGCGTAAGCAACTTACGCAATACGAGAGAACCTCTCGTAAGAGAACATTATGGTTACCATATACATATCTACATTTCAGCAGATATCCACAAACACAGTAACAGTAAACACTGGTCTAAATATTATAATATTCACCATATATCTAGCAACAGTTCAACTGCAATGTGAAATTTATGCAACAATAACAAACTAATATGTAAGAATTTCTTACCTTACATCTTTCTTGTCTTCAAATCGCGTTCTTCTTCTTCTGAGGTAAATCCAATGTAAGCTCACGGCGCGTCTTTCAAACTCGACGAAAAGCAGAGACTTGTGAAGTGTTTTGGTGTTTTGTTTTTGAGGTAATGAGCGCGTTCGCGTTCCATGTGGAGATTTGCATGTTAATCTCTTTTGCACGAGTGGGCGTGTTCAAATTAAAAATAATTAGGAAGCGTTTGAGAAGCTGGACATCTTGTTGGTTTTATACAAATGACTTAAACAGAGAATATTTGTTTTCAGTTTGAATCCGATCATTTAAAAGTACACACTTAAATGTTTATAAAGGTGTATGGCTCATAAATGTGTGACAAGTATTCGCTGAGTTTTGTTTCAGTTTATAGACGTGCTCAAGAAAAAAAAGTTCACCGCGACGGAGAGGCAGAACGCACACCCTTTTTATTTTCTTTATTTTACAAAAGCACAATGTTTTGATTTGATTGTAAGTGGACACATACAAAAGTAAAAATATCACAGATTCTTTTTTTATATTTCTTTTTTCTGTATGACCATAAATGACGGAGTAATTTAAGTTTATAGTGCTACAATGTGAAGAAAATCCAGCAAAACGCGCCGGCGCGTTTGCCGACCTCAGAGGGTTAACACAACATATTCTTTTGCAGGTTTTTTTTTCGTACAGATGACAATAGTCAAAAAGATCTCCATTTACACGGATTCACCAAAAACGATTAAAATTATGACTGTATTATGCATGCCAGACCAGTAGTTGGCGATGTCACTTTGTAAAGAAAAACATCTCAGTTACATATGGTAACCCTTGTTCCCTGAAGGAGGGAACGGAGACACCACGTCGGGGACCGACGAATAGGAATCTCGCTAGAGAGGCCAATCTACTTCGAGTGAAACTAAACGAGCCAATGCACATTGACGTGCAATCATTTGCATCAGCTGTTCAGCCACACAGTGTGGGTATATAATGAGCTGCAGGTGTGATTGCACTTCAGTTTTTTGCTGAGGAGCCGAGCCGATGAGCTGGCTGTCCCAGCAGGCCACAACAGATGTGGCGACGGGACGTGGCGTCTCCGTTCCCTCCTTCAGGGAACGAGGGTTACCATATGTAACCAAGATGTTCCTCTTCAGTTGGTCTCTCAACGCCACGTCGGGGACCGACGAATAGGAATCCCTAACAAAGGACCACAACTGCTGACCCCATCCAGCGCCCTGTGCAAGCATCTTGCCCCTTCTTGCCTGGAAGGACGATAGGAGAGGGCTTACACAGAGTATATCTGTCACTCTTTTTCCGTGATAACCCATACAGTGAGATTTTTGGATAACACTGGGAAAACGTGCCCTTTCTGTTAGGAAGGAGAACACTGCGGAATCCACATTCTTCCCCGAAGGAGTTATGTGGACTAACCCGAAGGTTGTACTGCATATGAAATACTAGGTGACTTAGCCCAAAGGAAAGACATAGGCTTTCGTTTAGGAGCAGCCGTGGAAGAAAACACACATGGGATCCCCGCAGGGTCACACATATGGAACCCAGCCTAGACCCGGTTTTCAAGGATTCAACGGATAAAGGCCTGGTGCTGGACGCTCCACCATGTCCGGGCCGAGGTTGTTGGAGGACTCAACTGGTTTTTCATTCAGGAGCAATAAGGGGCTGACAGAGCCGGGCCTCTCGGTGCTTCTACCAGTTTAGGGTGAGAGCACAGGAGGAGATTGGATCTACACGTAGGCTATAATTTCTGGCAAACGTGTTAGGTGTCGCCCAGCCCCCAGTTAGAGAGGCGCCACGTGCCAGCACCCAGGAGGATGCAACGCCTCTCGTGGAGTGAGCATACAACCTGGGCGGGCAGGGCACGCCTTGTGCTTAGTAAGCCAAGGCGATGGCAACCACTATCCAGTGGGCCATCCTCAGTTTAGAGACAGCCTTTCCCTTCTGCTGGCCTCCGTAACTGACAAAGAGCTGGTCTGAGGTCCTGAAGCTTTGAGTTCTGACCACGTACAGTCGCAGTGCGCGGAGGGGACAGAGCAAAGCCAGGGCTGGGTCTGCCTCCTCCAGGGGCAGCGCTTGCAGGTTCACCACCTGGTCCCTGAGTGGTAGGAACTTGGGCACATAGCCAGGTCAGGGTCTCAGTACAACATGGTTGTCACCCGGCCTGAACTCTAGGCACGATTCGTCGACTGAAAATCCCTGCAGGTCCCCTACCCTCTTGATGGAGGCCAGTGCAGCCAGTAGCAAAGTCTTCATGGACAGAAGCTTTAGGTCTGCTGATTGCAAAGGCTCAAAGTGAGCATCCTGGAGTGCTCGAAGCACCAGGGAAAGGTCCCAAGAGGGTATGGAGGGCGGTAGAGGGAGATTTAACCTGTTAAGCTGCAACCCCACTTTTGAAAAATCCCCAGAAATGACATACCCAAACTGAAACAGATACAGTTCATGAACCCTTTGCATTAAAAGCACAAGTATGATCTCATTTGAAAGCTGACACCTGGCAGTTTATTGTAAATGTAGAATTAATTATTGTCATAATGACAAAAATTGTTATAAATAGCTTCAAAGTTTTGTAAAATTATTAGAAATTAATTTTTATGAAACATCCTCATGAAAATAAAATTGAAGTTGGCACTGGAGCAATCTAGAAATGCACTACAGCTAAAGCCATATGTCTAAACATTCTATGTTTAAAATCTGAAGATAATAAGTCCAAAACTCTGTATTTAGTTAAATGTTTTTCAAGACCATGTCAAATGACTTTATTTTGATTTGACGCTAAAATGCTACTGATGTTTATTGTCATCTTCTAACCATCTATCCAGTATATTGTCTCTATTGTTTTGTGGTGCAGACGATCCCCATTCAGTCTCAGTCTCCCCCTGCACACATTCACACCTCTCCAGCCTGGTTATGGCTCGAAATATGCATTTCTTTTGTCTGCATTATAGCTACTAACGACTGGCTATTCACAGGCTATTCATATGGTTTCAGTCCCTAATTTCTTTTCTCAAAGTTCACCCTTACATTTTAAACTGTATCTAATGCATTTCTTGAATAAAGACACATTTCAGGTAGCATTCAAAAAATAATAAAAGTATAACTTCTAGGTAGCAGGTGCACCTAGGGCTAGCTAGCATGTTAGCTTAGCACACCATCAATACACGACAATTTATGAGATTAAAACCATGTTTGTGCTCTAAACTTACTTTTTAACGCACGTTGAGTATTTTAAATAATCTTCTGTGATCTAATTTGGCTTCAGATAAAAAAAATCAGACAGAAAATATACTATTGGATAGTGTTCTGCACAATGATAGTCTATATAGATTAGCATTACATTATAAATATAATCTATTATTATGAAAATACCTGGCATGGCTTGAAAAACACAGGTAACTCAAATATCAGTGCAATCATGTTTATTGTCTTCAAAACATCTGTATCTGCATGTTACAGCGCGATCTCTTGTTAGCTTTGTGTGTATCAGTGACGTCCTGGAATGTCACATGGTCATGGCTCTTCTTCATGTTCCATATATGGACTATTATTGTGCATGTAGCGCCCTCAGGCTATTGGTATGAATTAAAAAACACAGTATCGGAATACCAAATGCTCATAAAGATTACATCGACGCATTTGGGTATAAATTCAATAAATATTATTCCTGTCTATAGAAATATGATGTAAATCTATGAGAATCTATCAATATTTCTCCAAATCTGCACATTTTTGAGCTAAAGCCCTGAGGGACGTTGTTTTGTGTATCGCTGTCATGACGACAGCACGGAGTTTTTTATGAATGAAAGCGGCTGACGCGCATAATTCATATTAAAGGTATCGACTCATTTTTTCATTTCATAACTCCTGACACAAATTAAGACATAACTGTCACTATGAGTTTCTCAGAATACAATAGTGGTCAAATACTGAAACTTGAGTATTATATCTTTTTAATTATGTATAGTTTGTCAAGGTATAACATTAAATCTGATAGTAATTTTGAATTAAATAAATAAATAACGCTTCAGTGCGCGGGCGCACTGGCAACGGTTAACAGGTTAAGGGACCTGACGACAAGGTCGTGTTTTCCCACTGTTTTGCCATCTATGTGATTGTGATATGCTGAAATAGCGGCAGCATGTACTTTGAGGGTGGAGGGAGAGAGCCCTCGTTCCAACCCTTGCTGCAAGAAGGAAAGCACGAACCCTATCGAACATCTTCGGGGGTCCTCTCGGTGAGAGGAACACCACTCGACGAACAGGTTCCACTTCAAGGCATACGCACGTCTTGTAGACGGTGCCTGTGCCGAAGCGATAGTGTGTAGTACCTCTGGGGTTAAGTCACCTAGAACCTCCGCGTCCCATCCAAGGACCACACATGGAGTTTCCAGAGGTCCGGACACGGGTGCCAGAGAGTGCCCCGTCTCTGAGTCAGAAGGTCCTTCCTCAGAGGAATGGGCCAGGGAGGGGCTGTCACAAGGAGCATGAGTTCTGGGAACCAGGTCGGGGTGGGCCAATAGGGAGCCACCAGAAGGACCTGCTCCTCGCCCTACCTGACTTTGCACAGGGTCTGTGCAAGTAGGCTCACTGGAGGGAACGCACATTTGCGGAGGCAGTGGGAAGTCTCTGAGGAGGCAAACAGGTCTACCTGAGCCTCCCCGAACTCTCTCCAGATCAGCTGAACCGACTGGGGGTGGAGTCGCCATTCTACCAGGAGCACAGCTCGTAATAGCTCGTCTGCCACACGGTTGAGCGCACCGGGGGCATACATGGCCAGAAGCGACCTCTGATGCTTCTGACTCCAGAGGAGGAGATGGCGGGCGAGTTGCAACATGCAATGGAAGCGTAGACCACCTTGTAGGTTGATGTACGCAACAGTCGCAGTGTTGTCCGTATGGACCAGCACGTCCCTGCCCTGTAGCGGCCTTTTTAAGCGGCTCAGAGCGAGACGTACTGCTGGCAACTCGAGGCAGTTGATGTGCCAATGCAGTTGGGGGCCCGTCCACACCCCCGACACTGCATGCCCGTTGTACGTGGCACCCCAGCCGGTGGCAGAGGCATCTCAGAACACCACAGCATGCCTGGATACCTGTTCCAAGGGCACTCCTGCCCGCAGGAACAAGGGGTCTGACCACAGGCTGAAGGTCTGGCGGCACGCCGGTGTGATTGTCACCTGGTGAGTGCCGTGATGCCACGCCCATCTCGGGACTTGGCCGTGAAGCCAGTGCTGAAGCGGTCTCATATGGAGCAGCCTGAAAGGTGTTACCACTGCTGCCACTGCCATATGCCCCAGGAGCCTCTGAAAACATTTTATTGGGACCGCCGTCCTGGCTTTGAACATGTTCAAGCAGTTCAGTACCAACTGAGCGCGTTCCTCTGTGAGGCGTGCTGTCTGTGAGGCCGAATCCAACTCCAATTACCGAGAAAAGAGATCTGCTGCATGGGGGAGAGTTTGCTCTTTTCCCAGTTGACCTGAAGACCCAACTGGCTGAGGTGCCTGAGCACGAGGTCCCTCTGTTCGCATAACTGATCTCGAGAGTGTGCTAGTATGAGCCAGTCGTCGAGATAGTTGAGGATGAGAACGCCCTGTTCTCTCATGGGAACAATGGGGCCCCTCCGTGACTTTCGTGAAGACACAGGGAGACAGGGACAGCCCAAAGGGCAAGACCTTGTACTGATATGCTCGACTCTCGAACGCAAAGTGCAGAAACGGCCTGTGTCAAGGAAGAATCGAGACATTGAAGTACGCGTCCTTCAGGTCGATCGCTGTAAACCAATCTCGGGGATGGATGCATTCAAAAATGCGTTTATGCGTGAGCATTTTGAACAGTAGCTTGTGAAGGCTCCGCTTCAAAACTCGCAGGTCCAAGATCGCTTGGCCTGATGAACCTGCAACAACGCCATGGCGTGTAAGGCAGAAGCGGCTTCCCCACAGGCCTTGTAAGCCTTGCCAGTTAAGTCTGACGAGTGTTTACAGGCCCGGGAAGAAAGATACGGCACTCCGCGCCAGATTGAATTAGGGCACAGTTGCATAGCAACAGCCCGCTCCACTGGAGGGATGCACATGTGACCCTTAGTCAGTCCGCCATCAAAGGTGGTGAAGGAGGAGGAGCAGTCGGGATGATTTCTGGCAGTGAAAGGTGCCGTCCATGACCCAGTGAGCTCTTCATGCACCTCCGGGAAGAAAGGAACCGGGCTGGGTTGCTGAAAACGAGCACGGGCCACCCCGAGAAACCAATCATCCAGCCTCGAGGGCTCGGGACATGGTGGAGGGTTCCACACAAGCCCGATCTCTTTGGCGACCCCGAGAAAGCATTGCCATCATCTCCGGGTCCGACTCGGGCAACGCTGCCGCTCCCGAAGTGGGCAGCGCAGCCGAATCGTCATCCCTGGAGAAGTCTGCCCCACCCTCCGATGCAGCGATCGACATCTGATCAACTTGGGCAGCGCCAAAGGATGCGGCTGGTACACACCTTGTGGATGGTCCAGCGCGTTCCCTTCTCTACTGGCTGCGGAGCGTGGGAGGGATGAGGGTTCCTAGGGGGTTAGTTCCCCTAAGGAAGCACGCTCACCGTGATCCTCAGGTCACCCGCACAACTGCCTGAAGTAACCCTCTGAGGATCGTGGCAGAGGCGCGGGGAGTCTGCCCCTTTGCAGGAACGAGAGTCTCGATCGTAGCTCCGAGATGGTTATCTTCCCCAATGGGTACATGACTCATCCACGACCATTCGTGACCGTCCCGCAATCCCAGGTAACGACCGCATCCAGAAACACACAGGTAGAGTGACATCTTTAAAAAGACACTCTCTAGAGCTTAAAAAGTAAGCTCTTTCAGGGGACTGCTCTCCTTGGTGCTGAAGAACGCAGGGGAACGGTCGTAGCGAATACAGACAGGGAAGTGTCTCTCTCTCGCGGCGATCTTACCAGCCGTAAGAACGGCTTTTCAGTGCTCTTGGCACACCGTACCAGCTGTAAAAATAGCCTTTTTGTTTTGCTCAGTGACAAACAAGACAAACACAAAAAGAAAGAGAGAGAGAGAGAGAGAGAGAGAGAGAGAGAGAGAGAGAGAGAGAGAGAGAGAAAGAGAGAAAAGTTGACCCCACTGCCACGCTGTATCGCCCGCAACAGACGTGAGAGATCCTCCTGGAGAGCTTGCTCGTTTAATATAAACACTCACTGAAGAGAACAGCATTGAAACACTCGGCTCTGAAGCAAAAAGCTGAAGTGCAATCGCACCTGCTGCTCATTATATACCTGCGCTGAGTGGCTGAACAGCTGATGCAAATGATTGCACGCCAAAGTGTATTGGCTCGTTTAGTTTCACTCGAAGTAGATTGGCCTCTCTAGCGAGATACATGCCTATCGACTGAACACTTAAGCTGTTTTTTAAGCATTCGAATGATGTCACCGGTTTCACAAATCAAATTCTTGTTGTTTAAACGGAAACAATAACGGTATCGTTTTCAAAAACATGCACTTTGAAACCCGTTTAAAAAGTTAGCATTTTCAGGCCCACAAAACACTGTTGTTGTGTAAATGAAACCGTAAACCGCCATTTAGACTGGAGAGGGTTTAGAGGTTGAAGAGGGACTGGTATAAGTATTTTGACAAATTTTGGAGAGCACATATGGATATCCAAAAGAATCCCACATTACAAGCATCTCCCCTCACTTTGTGAGACTAATAAGACGAGAGCTGCATAAGATGTTAAACAGCAGGATAACAGCATTTTTGTCCAGGCAATCAGTCGGTTCAGGTTTTTGTAGTCAATACCCCTCTTAGAAAGGCTTTTGATAAGTATGGTTAGTGAATTATTAATATATGTGTGTGTGTGTGTGTGTGTGTGTGTGTGTGTGTGTGTGTGTGTGTGTGTGTGTGTGTGTGTGTGTGTGTGTGTGTGTGTGTGTAGAAAAACACCAGTAATTTTGAAAAGGAAACAACACATTTGAGAAAAGCCCATTTTTAGTCACTTTCACACATTGTAAAGAACTGATCTTCTCCACTCACCTCTTTTCTAAGAAGTATAATCATTATTGTAATTATAATTATTATAATTATAACCATTTACTGTCAATCCACACTTAATTATGTTTAGAAGTGGAGAGTAAATCACTAAACGTGAAGAAGTCGATTGTTCAAAGCCTGTTTTGTCTCATTTGGGACCATGGGGGTTCATAAATATTCCAGGGATTGCTCAGGTCTTGACATTCCAGTTCCTGGAAACCTCAGAAGAAAAGTCAAGCATAATGAGTCCAGGTCACAGGAGGAATGTATTCGATTACAAATAAAAAACATTTGCTGTGTTGACAATAAGACCCAAAAACATCGGACAGACTGACATGACCATTCATTCTCCACATTAATTGACCACTACAACTCACAGTAGCTGCCTGGCTTTCTAGAAGTTAGTTGCTCAGTGAGAATTGAGCCATCACTGTGGCTGTTTGTAATCTTGAATCAATACCTGCAAGTGGGTCAAGAGAAGATGGACAGAAGGCAAGCTAGACTTTTCTTGCATTCCCACAGAAGATTGGAAGAGAAAAATAGCTGAAAAAAAGTTATCAATGTTAATTAATCCATTTTCATTTAGCAAGCCATCCTTCAAAATGACTGAGGGGGGCAAAGGTAATGGTATGAATCACCACACTTGAAAAACACAAGAGTTCTAATTAACTAAGAGCTTTGAATGAGACTTTTGAATACATCAGCACTCGACATGAAAGAGGGAGTTGTGACCGCCAGACAGCTGTTGAATCCCTGAGCTCAGAACATCAGTGCATTGGGGTCTGTCTGCGAAACTGGCTAGAGAGGAGGCTACGATAATCTCCAGAAGGATCTCGGACAAGCCCCCAGTTGGGAGATGGGCTTTTCTTCTGACACTAACTCAGCTGAGCTGTGGAAATGCCCACACTGTGGTTGGAGTCGGTTTTGTGACAGTAAGACATGCAGGAAAAAAACAAACTTCACCATAAGTACTTCAGAATCATACTATTCTTGTTGGTTGTTCACAGGTAATCTGAGGCTTTAAACTCACACTTTTCAGCGCATGAAAGCGTCTATGGCTGTGATCCGTTAAATAGTCACTGAGAGACCTTTACATGTGGGAAATAGAAAGGATGCAGAGTAGAAGGCTCAAGATACAGTAATTCTAACATGCTTCTCTACAGTTGTAACGCCTATAGTGCAATGAAATTCATGCATTAGACAGACTGTACACAAGCTTTTATGAAGGAAGGGTATCTACAAAAATAATGTTTATACCTCTTTATGGCCTAATATAAGATAAAGATCAATAAACAAGAAATGTGAAAGGATATAGCCCCACTGACAAGAACTACTGATGGAGTATATGGGGGTGCAGTCTATGCAATTCTTCTGTGTTGATTCTTTTGTTCTATCCTCACTTTTTTAAAAGGATTATTAAGACAAAGTGGTGTCCTGACCAAATGTTCATGTAGCCCATTACTGTATGAACCTTATTACTATCATAATATTATCTTACTTAATATATCCTATCCTGTAAAGAGCTGACCTGTTGTTACATTTCTGCACTGGGGGAGTCTGCACTGTCATGAAAATACTAGTTTGCGCACAGCATAATCAATGGAGCAGTCTAAACTGTAAGTGTCTGCATGTAAAATGCCTTCATTTGACAGACATCCCATTTTTGTGGCAACAGTGAGGACATATTTTTGTCTGCCAACCCGAAAGTTGGCAACACCCTGGTTCACTCGACAAAAACCAAACAGGATTTTTCCATTGGCTTTTGGATTATTGCAGAAAATACGCTCAGTGACCAACAAAAGTTGTTCATCATAATAATCTTCAAAAGTGAACACTTCACAATTTTGAAGCCTAAATAAAATCGCCAGAAGTAAACGTAGCTATAAACGAACTACACCACAGTTGCCTGTCTTCAATGTCACCATCTCTAAGCTTCCAACTCTTTCAGTCTTTATCTAAAAACGTTTTCTCTGAAAGTTTGAGTTAGAATAGTTTGCAAAAGCACAATTATAGTAAAGTCAAGTCAAGTCACCTTCATTTATAAAGCGCTTTTAAAGGGTTAGTTCACCCAAAAATGAAAATTCTGTCAGTAATTACTCACCCTCATGTTGTCCCAACCCCGTAAGACCTTCGTTCATCTTCGGAACACAAATTAAGATATTTTTGATTAAATCTGAGAGCTGGCTCACTCCTCCACAGGCTTCTAAGACACTATAACTTGCTGGCCCAGAAAATGTATTAAAGACATCGTTAATATAGTCCAAGTGACTCCAGTGGCTCAATCTTAAGTTTATAAAGCGACGAGAATACTTTTTGTGCGCAAAAACAAACAAAAATAACAACTTTATTCCACTTTTCATTTCCTTCTCTCTGGGCCTCGAGTCTTTCCACGTAGTGTTTAAGCGTAGCGCGTCTGTGTTGTACGTCACACGTAGGCTCACTATTGGGCGACGCTGGTCATGTGTGTGATACGTGGTGACGTGCAACACAGACGCGCTATATATTGTTTCAAAACCGCTTTACAGTGATAATAGGAAATTACAGTAACATAGATTGTTTTGGCTTTACAGCAGCTCTAGAATAAAGTTATTGTCCAGCTAAAGTTAGTTTTGATTGATTAATTCACTTTCGTTGCAAAGATCATTAGTTATTGACGTAGGGGCCACTAACACGACACCGTTCTAACAGAAAACACTCAACGCCCCGGCTCGCTCATCCACACAAAACAGTGCCTGGTGCCTCGAGAACGCAAACCCTGAAATAGATTCCAAGGTGCCTTGACATTTTTTGAAAAAAAAAGGTTATCTCTGCGCAAACCTCAAAAACGCAAACCCGCAAAAACGCCAACGGCGTGTGCATCACGTGTTTAGTCTATAGGTATGCACTTTGAATATATATGTGCGCAGGTGTGTAGTCCTTCTTTACAAACCAACCCTCAACAAACTAATTGTCTGGCCTTAAAAAAAATGTAATAAAGAATTATTTATTGCTTCTGCGTAGTCACGTTTGACGTCATCCTTCCTATGATGTAACAAGTACTGTACATCAGGATTTATGGGAAGTGTTCCCGGTTCCGGCTAACCAAATCTATGCAGCCTAACATTAAACTAAAGAATTATAAACAGTATGAGTTTACCTATTCAGTGTAATAATGTGTAATGTCCCTGGCAACCTCTGTCGTCCCACTTAGCCACTTTTCCAAGAGAAGTAAAAGCTTTAAAATGGTTTTACTGATATATTTTATGTCAAAGATAAATGTTAACCACAGACCTTATTTCAAGCATTTAATCAAAAACATATTGGCCTGCAGTGCTCTATAAAGCCTGAAATATAAATTACACAATAGCGTGTTATGTGCCAATACATGGCCCAGTTGAACATACTTGATTTGCGCTCTGCGGTAACAAGTAACAAACCTCAGTACTTAAAAGAGCAACAGAGTTGCATTGAAATGTTTCTGACATTAACCTGAATGTGTTATTATTAGGTAAGTTGCTATAGTAGTTTGACCTGAAAGAGAAGAAAGACCATAAAAGAAGCATAGCATTTATGCAAATTCCTGCTATAGCGCCTCTTGTGCAACAACACACAAGACCGAACTTGCATATGTATCTGCGTTCTTTTACCTGCGTAAAATCTGTTTTCAGCCATTTGTAGGTTGACCTAAAGAGAACACATTGTGCTCTGTGACGTTAACTCTATGACTGTGCTCTGTTAAATGAGGACAGCAATACTGTTGACCACTAACAAAACAGCTTGACAAAGGCAAAAAAATACTGAAAGCAATTCAATCAAAACTCCCTTCAAGTGTCAGCTGTTGACATTTTTATTTCTTTGATTCAAGAATCACACTGACGTGTCAACACGTGTTTCAATCTCAATACTTTCTCTCTGCTGTTGCTAAGTAACACCATCACAGTCTTTTTTTCTTTTCTTTTTTTTTTAGACAAGGGAAGAAACAAGGAGTTTTACAGTGTAGTTTTTAGTTTTCAAGAATGACCTCAGGTTAGATCAAAACAGGACAAGGTTATGCTCTGAAATCTCATGCGAGACTGTGTGGAATGACATGAAGTGTCATGCTGTGGATTGTATGTGTGTGTGTGTAAGGTACCTTGTGTTAAGAAACCCTCAGGAGAAAGAAGCAAAAGTCAGAGAGGTCAGATGCAGCTCAATGAGATTCGCAAATAGAATTCTGGAGTCTGTTTAGATGTTTTAAGCCTTTTATTGCTATTAAAAAACATTCTCCTGAATGAAAATAATATTTGGCATTGTGACATGATGGTAATTTGGGCAAAATGACCTGAAATGGCCCGTTGAATATGTGTCAGGTTATCGCTGTTTTCAGAGGGAATTAAATAGCTGGCTGTCAGAACACTGTCACTACAATTTCTCTTACTTACAAATAAATAAATAAATAAATAAAATTAAAATTGAAAAATTTATAATAATAAAAATATTGCCAACAGTCACAGAGCTCCCCAAAAACACACCAAAATAACACATTGCTGGTTGTGAGAAGTGTTGGCACAGCGTGGTTTGAGCTGGCACATCCAGGACACTTTTACTAAAACACTACATGAACATTTACTGTATCCTAATTAGATCCAAAGCAAAGCTCTGCAATTAGCACTTATTACAGTACTTTCATAAAAGGTTATTCTGTTCATAAAATCACTGATACATTGGAAATGCCATGGTTAAAACAAACTTTAAATTAGGTGTAAACACAGACATTTTAATAAAATAAATAGCACAAATTAATTCAAGTATCTTAAAGATGCAGCCATCCGAGTTTTAGCACACCGAGCTCATAAACAATTTATCAAACATACTCTACCGGCAGCAATATTGGAAATCCCTCTTCTCAACAGTGCAAGGACACACATCAGACAGCTCAGACGCTGAGGTTCATGTTTGCATCTACACAGTATGGCTAATAAAAGTTATGTAAAGAGACTTATGACCCTTAAGTTGATAGGTGATTTCAGCTTTAAATTCAAAACAGGCAACTATAGTCTAGAATAACAGAGCATTAACTCCAAACAGTAAGCATTTTTAATTCCTAACCTATAATAGACCTAAATAGACCCTAGACCTAACCTCTAGCCCAAACCCTGACCCCAAATCTAATACTAACCATTTAACACTCTTTCCCTTTATTAATCAGTCTAAGGGGGGCTTTCACACTGGACATATTCAGTTTGCGTTATTTTAAAATCTTTTCCTGCACCGTGCCACATTAAATTTCATTAATTTCATGAGATGCAACTTTGTATTGTGTTGTTCTTCCTGACAGCATTACATTTTCACATTACATTTATGATGATTTTGTATGCATAAATTAAACTGATTAGCAAATCAAATGAAACGTACACAAGGTTCCCCACAGTGGAAAGCAAAATTCTGATTTTAAACACATCTTTGGCCACTACTGCAACACATCATGCTGTTTTGTGTGTGTGTGTGGGTCTATCGCCATAAATTAAAGTCATTTCACATATCTGTTGAGAACCTATGTGAACGGCCCTGTATTGTAATTTAAATTCTGCGCAGAACGAAACATTTACTAAATTATGTAAATTATAAATTGAATATTAAGAAAATTACATCATGTTAGGGAAAAACAGAGAAAAAGTACCACTATTGTCAAAGCAAAAAAAAAAGAAAAAAAAAAGGTTACCATGACCTTTTCTGATTCCATGACACTAAAACATTCCCTTGAATCCATGTAATAAATTGTACAGTCTTGTAAAGATGATGAACATTATCAATTTATTTACAAGCATCCTAAGGGAGATAGCAATGCAGCATTTTTTTTTTTTTTTTTTAGCATAAGGGAGGCAGAGAACTGTTGATCATATGCATTGGATGCATTACCAAAGCAGGCAGGCAAATCCACTTAAGTATGCTCCAGGAATTTGCGGAGGTCCCAGGCAGTATGCCCTTCTCACAGAGGTCTGAATGTGTTCTCCCCCATCAGGAGTCCAGCGGCCATCAGAAGTGGCCCATCCGTGTGGTAAAGACGCTGCGGGGGCGAGTCGAGGACGCCGAGCGGCCGAAGCTAGAAGACGGCCACTTGATGATGAACTGGGAAGTGACTGGCAGCAGATACCTGCACAGACGGAGAGAGGAATCAGATATAGGGGTCGGATGCCAAACTCAAAGGCAGGATTAGAGGCACAAAGGTCACCTAAAGAGATCAGGCTCTCACTCGGCTCTCCAGCAGATGCTTTAGATTCCTGTCCCCTCCGCTGACCCTCACGTTTACACTGTGCCGTTTTTAATAATGAGTGACACAAGTGGCTGAACAGGACTTGTTTTAACAGATAAGAACTTGTTTAATGCACAGGATGTTCCAAGACAGGACAGGTTAGATAATTAGAGCCTGCACAGAGACAAGGAGGGTAACCAGCCTAGACAGCTGCTGACCCACACTTGCTAATACCACAACAGCTTAATTTTAATTCTACTCGAAACAAGGCAATTTAAACAGTTAATTAATTAAATAACACAGTGATAAAAAAACAAACTACTAACTGACTAATTCTTTTTTCTCTCTCTCTCTCTCCTTTTAGTAATGTTGAAAAAAACAAAAACAACTGTGGGGCAATGACAAATAAGGATGTCTGAAATGATAAACAGGAAACGTCTTTTAGAAATATAGTTCTTATATTTCTAATAGGTATACATGTACTAAGTTTTTTAAGTCTCATATGTTTTTGCAAAAATTTTCAGTTTTTTGGCTTCTTTTTTTTTTGTGTGTGAAATAATTTCCTGCATGTTGGTTGTATCACAGTGACTTTGATTTGGAAAACAAGAGTTTTTCAATCATTAATATTTAAAAAAAATATATATATAATAATAAATCAAATAAAACTGCTTCACTCATTAAAATCAATAAATAAATCAATACTACTTTGTACATAATAGGCTTTATTATAATAATAATACCTAAACAGTTATTTTTTCATGAATTTTCAATAAGATATTTTGTAACAATTCAAAAACTGAAAACTTGTTCATCATAGAAGAATTGTATTTAAATTATTGCTTGTATAAATGGATTTTTTAAATAATAAGTTAAAAAACAAAAGAATAAGTGTCACGACTCAGGGGCCCAGGAAGTGGCTTTGTATGAATGAACGAAGTGGCTTTGTATGAATGCAATGATGTAGTTACGACAGCAATACATAATGCCAGTACAAATTAGGGCTGCTCTTTATCTAACTAAAGAAGATTTGTTCTAAAGCTCCTGCTGCAGAAAGGCAGGGCCAAGAGACTTGGCAAGAATCAAATTAACTTTTATAAAAGAATGCCCTTGAATCTTCTCATGATACTGCACTAAGCATGTGTTTGCAGTGCATTCCCTTCAATCGGCAATATGGAACATGAATGTCATGCATGTTTTATGGATCATAAAAACTCTGGACAATGATGAATATCGATAAATGTCTCCATCACACACACCGAGCCACCTTTCACATCATGCGCACATGGTCTTTCTCTACATTCTTTTCATTAAAGATTTTTTTGGTTCTTCCCTCAGGGAACTCCAGACAGGTGAGTTCTCAGGAAATGGTTGTGGGTTGGGGGTTGAGCCTCATTAGCATATTTTTCAGTACAGACTGCCGAGTTTGGTCAACAAAAGGAAATGTCAAAGGAATATGAAATTCAAATATGAACATATATGGAGGTGGACCTTTCTGGCTCTGAAGAATTCCCTGTAAGGAAGTCTCATCCATGAGAGAGCTCCATCACTCAGGGTCCAATCAGGCTGCAGGCAGTGTTTAATTGGACCTCTGTGAGGATTCCTCCAGGTCTTTGGCTTTTGATCACTGAGCAGTTCTTGGAAGAACCTGCCAGTGCAAAGCCCCTGGAGAACCGCCAGCTGTCTAACGTTCGAACGTGTGTGTGCTTTACTAATTACACACAATCGCTCGAAGATCTGCACATATCTCACGTCTGTTTGCTTGTTTAAAGCCTACACTCTATCACCCAACTGCCACATGCTGCATAAAACTTTGAGAGAGCACTTTTAGACACTTTGAGAGAAAAAGGAGACTTCCCCATGCACCAGATATCATATTAGGTTTCTCAAAAGTTAAGAAAGAAATCTCTGTAGTTCTACATCTTGAAAAATAAATCTCACAAAACTTCCAATGGCACCTATTTTCATTTATACTATAATTTTGTGGGTTGCTCTTACTTTTCATGACTAAACACTGAACCTGAGTTGATGGTAACACGCTACATGCAACCCTTTTTTGAAGTAATGCTTTACTAAATCTGCACCTTAATGCACAGTTATTTTTTTAAATGTGTAACAGGTGTAAATTTTCGATTTATTTACTCACAAATGCAATCGACCGACAACAGCAAACTATTGCTCCCATTATTATTAACAAAGCTGTCTACTCTATAAGTGGATTTTTAACTATTTACTGTTTTAAGACTAAGAGTAACAGAATAATGTACCAGTACTTTTAAAAGCAAAGTTTCACATTGCACTCATGTTAGGTGAATGTTCGCATACTTCCATAATCTGACTAATTTCCCCAAAATATTTAAAATAAAAATCTAGGACTTGATTTTATCCATAAGAAACTGATTGGAATGTAAAAAAAAATAAAAAAATTGCCTGCATATGTGATTAGAGAGAAAGGTCTTGGATGATGGCAACCAATAAGTCGTTTCAGAGCAATTTGTTACATTTTGAACAAAGATTCTGAAAACATTTCCTTGAAATAATGTGCACTGATGCAATAATGCATAATAGACCTAGAACATGAAGTGCATATGGTCAATTTTGATTTTGTGCTGACTTAACTAATGGGTTAGTTGGGCAAAGTGCACATCTCTGGTATGTCATGTGACTTCTACAGCTTCTATCGGAGACATGACAGTCACCTGATGGATCCGAACAAGGAATAAGGGGGCGGCGATGGAGTAAGAAGCAAGGATGAAACTGTTACCCAGGCATCATTTTCCTAACGAGGCAAAGCAGATGCCGGCTGATTGAAAAATAACGGATCCCCAAGGGCCGTTCCAGCAATGAGCCGTCAATGAGGCATGTCCTGAGAGAACACAAGTGTGAGAAGAGAGCGGATATTGGCTAGGATGGAGAGCTGAGAGGAAATCGAAAATGACTGGCTGGGTTTCTCTGAGGTTATGCCCCCATGGAAATACAAAAAAAAAAAAAAGCAGCAAACAGGTGGACAAAGGTTTATGGCCGAAGATCAGACAAACTGGAGGGGAGAGAGTGTGATCCAAAACCAAAAGATAAAGTCCAAGGGGGTGGAATCACAGGATGAGTGCTGTCAAGCAAACAAGGATACATTTCTGGGTAGTCAACAGGCCAGACTCGAAGGACAGAATCTGAATCTGAATAATTCTGCATGATTCATAAACTACACTTAAGTGCTTAAACTCATGTAGCTTAATCTCAGGTACAATTCACACACAATGTCTGCATAAGCACATCAATAATGTAGGTGATTTAAATGGAGCTGATCAGCTCTAATAATACACAATATTCTAATAGGACAAGCAAAAATGCTCTGCAAGAATCAGATTTGTGAAATTTCATTGAAAAGGTCTGTTGTCCATTGCCAGTAGTGTAGTAATGCATGAAGCACCACTCACACAGAAGTCACTTTCAAACCAAGAAGCTTTCTGTTAGTTAACCCAGAGGCAGGGGATCCTTAGTTTTTTTTTTTTTTTTTTAGTGTACAGTACTTTTCCAGTAAATAAAATACCTAAACATCATTAAAGGAGTCATAACCTAGTATTACATTGGATACCTACTGCTGTATTATAGTCTTTCAGGCCCTTCTAAAAAAGAAAAGTGGAAAAAAAATAAACACAGACCTACTTTTACCCTTATTTCTGAAGGCATTATTGTCTCGCGAGATCAATGCGATGTTTTGGCTGTCGTGGACGCTCTACATGGCTCTGCACGCCAGTTGAAAGGGTTGTTGGGACAGCGTCATTAAAAATGAATTTCATCCACTGGTCCCTGATAGTTTCGTCCGATTTTGGGAGATAAAACACATTTAACTGTTACATGTTTTTTATGGCAATCAACCACAGAGCAAGTCCGGTGTGCACTCGGTTTCTCCATCTTTCTCGACTGAACTGAATATGAGGGGGAGAGGGGAAGGGGGGCTTCCTGCTGCGGTGTCCATATATGGTATATCCTACTACCTCATGACGTCAAGAGGGAGCTGAAATCAAAATCTCGTATTTGAGTGCGCGTGCACGCGCGCTGGTTTATTTACCCTGAGGTAAACAAACGCTTCACTTTTAAATATCGGCTTCCCGGCCAGTGTATAATCGTTAGTCGATCATAACATACATTGATTCTCGTGGAAAAGTGAAAATTGCAGGTTATGACACAAAACAAATTGATTTGCTTTAAAAAATAGTTAGTAAGAGATACGTGTTTTCAGAGAATATCTTTTTTCTTGGTTTAAGCATAACATCTTTTCTTACAGAAAGAAAAAAATATCAATTGGCTTTACATATAAATACTATTTCAGTTGCAGTATCTGTACCAACTTTTTAGTGTTTAAAACCTCCTAACAAACCAGATTCGGCTAATCGCAATTGTAGATTCAGTTTGACATGAATTGAACTTGTCAAATATAAGGTGATAAGAACCAAATTGTGCATGGGTTTCAGCAAATGTGGAGCTAATAGTGAATGAAAGGAGTCGTTCAGATGTGCTTCTGCTGTTGTGCTGGAGTGTTTGGTTTGAATGCATGTTTCATGCACAAAAGTGGTAAGGTAAGTGTGTCAGCACAAAAATGTGGAACACTTTCTTGTAAACATTCAGAAAATGTGTGTATAGCGCATTATTTATACAAGGCTGATTTGTGAATCAATTGTAATATTCTGTATATAATGGGCAATATTTATACATAGAAAGGGGGTGTATTTTGCCCTGAAAAGACTTGCATTGACTTTACATCAAATATTTGAAATACAAGTGTTTGTACTGAAATACTGCATGCAAAGGTTTCATGAATTTGCCCCAGAATTTTTGTTCTGAGTTCTCCCTCTTGATAAATATGCAATTTTACTATAGCCATTACCACCTGTTGTGCTTCTGTTTGTTTTTTTATATATATATATATATTTCAAAATGGTGATGTGAGTGTCAATATATTCTTTTAGCAGCATCGTCATGGGCGTTTGAAGAGGGTAACTATACCTTGTGTCATCCCAGTCTGGGCTAAGGCCGCTGAGAGAACCGCGCGAGTCGGCCACAAACTTGTAGACTACAAGCAGACAGTCTCTACACAACTGTACAACACGCTGGCAGCACCTCAGCTCATGCGCGGTCACCACCTCACTGCTCTTACTGAAGACGCTCTCCCATGATGACCTGCTGAAGGAAGATACGCACATAAATACAACAGCCAAAAAGTGGGGGCATACTTTTATATCACAGTAACAATATTACATGGTATAGTTATCTTTTACTGGAAACTCAAAAAGTTTAAATATTAAATAGCCATGGCATGTGGTAATTACTTTTTTAAATAATCCAGTCAATTACATTTTTGTGATATTTTCATTTGATTATTGTAGTTAATGAACTTCATGGACACAAACCAAAACATAAGATTATTCCTATCAACTGAATGATAAGTCTCACAAGTTTCATTAAGATTCAAAATGGTAAAAAACTAACATAGTAAAAAAGGATATTTTCAACTTCATCCTAATTAAATACATGAGTCACGTTTTAAAGGGTTAAATTAAATAAATACAGTATATGCACACCCGTGACTGCACATCAGTGCAATTTATTATTAATGTATCAAGTTACAGTGTTGCATGGCAAGTTTACACAACATAAACTCGACTTAAACCTCTTAATAACAACTTCATCTTGGTCCATTGTGGAACCCATATATATATATATATATATATATATATATATATATATATATATATACTGCCATATAGATATTTTTAATATTATCTGGCAGCTGGTATATTAGGCTGCTGTCACTTTAAGAGCTGGATGTGAGCACTAAATCTGTGGGAATGAGTAAAATTATACCCAATACACGCAATCCCTCGCCGAAATTGAAGCCCTGTAACACCAACAATATTAATCCGGAACAAATGAAACGAGTGAGTTGGTATTGTGTATCCTGCGGAATAGTTTCAGATATTTCAGTATCGATATGTATCGAAAAATCTATATTTCTGACAACGCAACATTGTGCTTAGTTTATTATTTCAGATGCCTTTTTAAAATATTACAATTGAAAAATTTATAAAATGTATATTTTATTGGCAGGTGTTAATGTCAAGCCCTGTGTGATATATATATATATATATATATATATATATATATATATATATATATATTCAAATGTACGGTATAGTGCTTTTCCAGTACAAAATACCTAAACATCCTGAACACAAAACAAATGTATGTTGAGTTAATCATTAACACAACAGACCTTTTCTTCCATATTGTGACATAGTGTGTGAGTGTAACAGGTTATTGAAAAATAAAAGTTGGCGATCAATTGTGGAGGGGAATAGTTTAAGCGGCCTAATTGATTGGAAAAGTCTGCCATACATCATCAGAGAGAAGTCTTCCCTGGAACATTATAACATTTTTATACAAATATATCTATTTTTTAAATTACTGATTAAATACTGATTTAGTAAAAAATGTAAGACATTTTGCTGTCGTATGTCATCATACAGGCGATACGGGCCAGCTTTTATTGTAATAGACACTGCTGGAACAATCAGTCAGGAAGGTTAAAGGGTCTGATTATCGTTCTTTTGGCTCTTGTTGAAGAAAGAAACGATAAAAAGTCTCTTTAAAGTCTTGGCAGAGGAGATGAGGTTTCATTATAGAGATGATGAAATGTAACTTCTAGGGATCTGAATTGTACATTACAGGCAGGAAGGCTATGCAGTGCTCTCCCACTGATATCTCCTCCCCGTGCTACCGGCTCATGGGCCACCTTCACACGTCAGGCCCTGATTAAACAGAAGCAGCATGGGTTGCTGGCACTGCTTCTAATCCCCTAGAGCTGTGTTCGCTCTCATCAACTCCAAATGGTCTAAACCTGGCTATATAACATCCTTCACTCTGTGGCAATTACAAGAGTGATTGGGCCACACAAAGCCTCCGAGAAGCGCTCGCAATGACTAGAGGGAGAAAGGCAGTCAATACGGAGGAGTCCCTGCTGTTTGCTCTCAGAGCTGATAAAATCGCAGCATGTAAGAGTCTATGTGTATTATAACAGCAAGCGTGTATGCTTCTATGTGCGACTCTCTAAGGAAGTAAAAGTCTATATCAAGACTTATGATTGAGTCAATAAAGACAAAACAGAGACCATTTTTCTCATGGCCATAGTTATGTTCTGTCTCAATGCCTTTTCAACATTAAACACTCTTACAAACCCACTTATCTTCCATAATGTGACATTTACAAGTGTAATAACGGATAATAATTAAGCAATATCACAGTAAATCACAGTCGCACTGATATTCCGACCAATTACGGGTGTGAAATTGCTTTTACACAACAGTTCAATAAACAAGGAGATGAATTTTAAGAAGATATCCAATTTTTTCTTTGAAATTATGTGCCCTAATGAATAATTCACAGTAAGACCAGGAATGTGTATTAATAAAGTAAATGTAAATATGCTTAATTCTAATTTCATGTTGACTTTAAAGGCAGAATATAATTCTCTTACCCAGAGCTGGAGAGGCAGTTCCAGAGCCCCTGACCGTGACTCCAGAGCAGACGGTTAAAAACACGGTTGAAAAGGTGATAAAGACGTAGACTCTCCACATCCGGTTCACTCCAAATCCTCTGCAGTACTGAGCGGATGTTGGTACGAACAATGTCCAAAACCTTCATGAAATAATCAGATAAATAATAGTGATTAAAAATACCCTGGGAGTGGAAAGTTCTGCGCATGATTTACTGGCGATCTACTAGGCAAATTAAAGAACGCAGACGGATCATTTCCATAATGACCAAAACAATCTACCAAGAGCAGCGCAAATTAGCCTCTGGTTTAAGACATGCTTTTTTTGGGTGGTAAATAATGGCGCAAATACCAGTAAATTGACTTAGTAAATCCTGTTGCGTGATTCATTTAAATACTCTCCTCCCATAAATTTTGCTTTTGAAAGGGAAACTCAAATGCATATGCAATAAGGTCAGCTGCAAAAATAACTCAGTCCACGCCTTTCAGTACTAATTTTTCACTGTGTCTTTGCAGTAGAATGTTTTTTTTTTTTTTTTTACACCAAAAGAGGGTTAAGCTACTAGTAAATCTGGCCCTAAAAGTTCCTTACAAAAAGTACCAAACTACACTGAAGCTATTCAATGAAGAATGCACTTTAAATACAGCTAAAATAAATTATGGTTTCTACTTATGATAGTAACAGTTTAAATACTGTAAATGTTTATTTTGCTACAAAAATTTTGCAAGGACTTCTAGGCACAATATTCAAATGAATCAATGCATCATTAATTGATATGAAATGTCCTAATGAACCAATTTTGCTCAAATTAACTGGACTTCCCACATATACTGGAGGGTACTGTGAACAGTAAAATCCAGAAGAAGAGTAATGGAAGAAGTCTCAGAGAGTTTCCACTCATCTTTCTCTTCGCCCTCCAGCTCCCTCACACCATTCTGCTCGTCGACATCTGTGAAGTGACTTTCAACAATATGTCTGATTTAATGGCCTTGTATGAGGCATGTTAACTCTATTCTGATTGATCCCTCAAACTTCGGCTGATAATCAGCTTGTGGAACGAGACAATCCCTCATTATATCAGTCTGCCATGCCCATCCTACAACGTCCAACCTACTGTGTCAAATCAAAACACCTGTAACCTGCTGTAACCACCAGTCGTTCACTACTGTAATAGTGTTGAAATTGAGTGGCTTTGAACAGTTTCATTTAGTTGCATCATGTCTTCTGTTAAGACAGATCCAAATGGCACGTTTTAAGACCCCCATTTTTTTTTTGTTCACCATACACTTATCAAAGAGACTGTAACTTATAAAAAAAATATTGAGTGTTTATGTTTTTTGCAAACTTCATGCATTTTTTAGTCCACTCACCTTCCTTTGTTTGGTGGCATCTAACTTTACCAGCCAGTAAGACGCAACTTTTGGCTTATGGTATTTCCAGTTGTTCTGAATCTAAAGGAGCAAATGAAAATAATTTCATTATTGCAATATGCACAATTATTGTCTGTGTGTGAAATTGAATATCTATCTATCTATCTATCTATCTATCTATCTATCTATCTATCTATCTATCTATCTATCTATCTATCTATCTATCTATCTATCTATCTATCTATCTATCTATCTATCTGTCTGTCTCTCTGTCTCTCTTTCTTTTATGTTCCAAACACAAGGACCTTGAATAGGAACAGTCCATTCGCATAAGTTTTCTCCCCAAGAATACATTTTTAACATGTCTGAACATTGATCTGAATGTGTGAATATATTTACATCATTTACATTATCAATAAAATATACGCACTCTCCTCATTGGGTCCCGTGGTACCTGTGCATGCACCAGTGCACGCTGCTTCTCTCGTACTTTCCACTAAAATAAGTGGATAAATTATTCTCTTGTTTTGAGTGTGAGATGATGGCATAAATATTGTCATATTTATCATTTATCTTCCTTGCTAAATCATTAATAACTAATTTAGATTGAACTAGACCAATAATTTTAAGAAGTATTAATTACAAACATATACATGTAACACTGTCGAAATTCAAGAGACATTTCCAAGTCATTCAAAAGTCAAGTGTCAGTGAAACGAGATGCTTAACCTTCAAACTGTTGATCATCAATATCATGGGGTCAAACTAAATATTTGATGTTCTAGTCATTTTATATGAGGTTTGAGATTTTTGCAGTCCTTCTTATATACACTCACCTAAAGGATTATTAGGAACACCATACTAATACTGTGTTTGACCCCCTTTCGCCTTCAGAACTGCCTTAATTCTACGTGGCATTGATTCAACAAGGTGCCGAAAGCATTCTTTAGAAATGTTGGCCCATATTGATAGGATAGCATCTTGCAGTTGATGGAGATTTGTGGGATGCACATCCAGGGCACGAAGCTCCCGTTCCACCACATCCCAAAGATGCTCTATTGGGTTGAGATCTGGTGACTGTGGGGGCCATTTTAGTACAGTGAATTCATTGTCATGTTCAAGAAACCAATTTGAAATGATTCAAGCTTTGTGACATGGTGCATTATCCTACTGGAAGTAGCCATCAGAGGATGGGTACATGGTGGTCATAAAGGGATGGACATGGTCAGAAACAATGCTCAGGTAGGCCGTGGCATTTAAACGATGCCCAATTGGCACTAAGGGGCCTAAAGTGTGCCAAGAAAACATCCCCCACACCATTACACCACCACCACCAGCCTGCACAGTGGTAACAAGGCATGATGGATCCATGTTCTCATTCTGTTTACGCCAAATTCTGACTCTACCATCTGAATGTCTCAACAGAAATCGAGACTCATCAGACCAGGCAACATTTTTCCAGTCTTCAACTGTCCAATTTTGGTGAGCTTGTGCAAATTGTAGCCTCTTTTTCCTATTTGTAGTGGAGATGAGTGGTACCCGGTGGGGTCTTCTGCTGTTGTAGCCCATCCGCCTCAAGGTTGTGCGTGTTGTGGCTTCACAAATGCTTTGCTGCATACCTCGGTTGTAACGAGTGGTTATTTCAGTCAAAGTTGCTCTTCTATCAGCTTGAATCAGTCGGCCCATTCTCCTCTGACCTCTAGCATCAACAAGGCATTTTCGCCCACAGGACTGCCGCATACTGGATGTTTTTCCCTTTTCACACCATTCTTTGTAAACCCTGGAAATAGTTGTGCGTGAAAATCCCAGTAACTGAGCAGATTGTGAAATACTCAGACCGGCCCGTCTGGCACCAACAACCATGCCACGCTCAAAATAGCTTAAATCACCTTTCTTTCCCACTCTGACATTCAGTTTGGAGTTCAGGAGATTGTCTTGACCAGGACCACACCCCTAAATGCATTGAAGCAGCTGCCATGTGATTGGTTGATTAGATAATTGCATTAATGAGAAATTGAACAGGTGTTCCTAATAATCCTTTAGGTGAGTGTATATATATATATATATATATATATATATTCTAAATACAGTTTAAAACTAGCCTGGCAAGCCAGACCTACATCAAGATGTTGGGTCAGGCAACTCACATAGACACGCTCAGTCCGAGGGGCGGGATAAACGGCTGTCTTTCAAATTCACTCTGCACGCAATAGGACAGCGCTTCAACCAACCAGAGCGTTTTCCCAACAGCGGAGCTAGTTGATAGATTCAACTTTTGCCATATCTGGCCGGCAAAACTACGAACACATCTTCCTTTTTTTAAGAATGACTTAAGTGCCGTTCTATGCTCTTTTCTCAAAGAAAAACTTAACTCCAAGTCCTCCAGAGTCACGGACAAAGCCGATTCGAAAGATGTTCGCCAGCAGCAGCCATTCTTTGTTTTCAAGTGGCAGGTTTCCGCCGCAACTCTGTCGTCATTATGTTAAGCCCGCCCCGCCTACTCTATACACGACGTGATTGGCCTGACCCAATTTAGGTTTTTGCAGCTCGAAAGTGAATGGAGAGTTGCTAGACTGCCCTGGCTGCAAAATACATTTTGCTGCCGCTAGGGTGCGTCTAGATTTCTAGGCTAGTTTAAAACCTTAGAAGGGGTAAACTGAATTTTGACCAAATGTTGGTTTGTCATTTACAGAATTTCCTATATTTACAAGATAACTATTTGTTTGTTTACATTATTTTTACAATAACTAACAGAGAAACACGGCTGAATGGTTGAGCTTAATGAATGTAGTTAACACTGCCGTTTGTTTAAAAAATTACGTAAATAGAATGAAATAATATATTTTTCTTCCCGCTAGCCTGTAAAAAGGGTCCAAATGATGTTACTGCCAAGGTATCAGAGGTATTTTAAAATTAATTAAATAAATAAAACATGCACTACAACAAATTTAATATAAATTCACAAGTGTGTCAAAATTATAATATTGCTGTATCATTTAAATTGTCGTATGCAGTCGAGAATGTAAAGGCCGCTGAGGTGGCTAAACAAAGCTAAAAGAGTAGAAAACTCGAGAGCTTGTAGATTTGAATTTGAGAATGTGTACAATAAATATTCACACTTCCAAATTGAAATTTACACTCACAGCTCTGATGTGAAAGGCTGAATGTATCGATTTGCACACATCTGCAAATATATACAGTATATATCCATACAGTGTATATATATATATATATATATATATATATATATATATATATATATGAAGCCATTTTATTGGTAGATGCCTGACCAATAGTTATAATTTACTGGCTACAGCCTTGCCGACAACACCTGAAATAAACTGTACAAATGTATCTGTGGCCTAATACAATTTTTGGAACCTATATTGGTGCGATAATGTTGTCCTCAGTTTCTTGTATAAATTAGAAAAAGATCATGCAAGAACATGAAATAAACCATCTTGTCTGTTCTTTGACCATGAAGTGAGTTTTGCAACAGGAATATAGTAAAAGTAGTAATAAAAATCAAGGCGCTGATATTTAGGACTTACTGCAGGATTTGAGAGGTTGGCGACCTGAGGTTGCACAGTAAAACTGACTAAAGTAAATATATGATAAACATTTGTCCCTGTCTTTTTGTTCATGTAAATGCCATTTTACACATTTGCATCTATTTTTCTGCAATTTCAAATTCAAACCATAGGTGTTTTAATTATTGTCTTCACACTTATAAGTGTGAATATTTACTGTACAAGTTCTCAAATTCAAATGCTACTCTTTTACCTTCACATGGGTCGCGGTGTTTAATCAGTGTGATTAAAACAAGCTATTTTTCATGCAAGGTTAATTTTATGTTAGATAAGACTTTACCTAACACGCTTAATAATGTGCCTCTAATGGTTGAAAATAAAATAATTACCAAAGTGTACCGTATTCATGGAAAGCACCAATTACAATTTCACAGCTCTGATAATAGAGCCAGCATCCGTTCAATTGTGCTTTTCATGTTAAATGCTGTGTTTCCATGATTGCTGATGTGCAAATGTACGCCAGATCAATCGCAGCGAAAGTGATGTGTAAATGAATGCTGGAAAAGTGCCTTAAACAGGTGCCGTTGGCCAGATGTGTTTCTGCACAGACAGCTAATGGATCTCATTAAGCATACAGGTGGATGTCTAATGACTCTACATACAGCGAGAGATGCTGCAAAAGGCTCGGACGTCCTCAAATGAGTTTGGGGAACGAGGGGAACAGAGCAGCCGGTCCGTCTGCCCTGACCGAGCGCTTTCTCTCAGCTGCGTAGCTCACCTCATCCAACACGGCCTCGGCCTCCTCCTCGCTCTTCCCGGGGTAACGAATCCTCATCTCCCCCAGCGCAGCCAGCGTCTGCTGCATCAGCTCGGCCTCCTGCTCTTTACTCAGCGGGGTCTCTCCCTGCGCCTGCACATGCAAAGAACCCACACAATAAAGATGAGTTATTAAGTGTGACGTCTTTTCTCTGCAGTCATCAGGTTTGTTTCGGCCATCACAGCAGTGTGTTCATATGGCACCTGACTGCTCGCTGTGGGAAGGAAAAAAACAGTGATCTTTACTTTTAGACATTAGGCTGAGCAAACTGAGCAAAAGTTTTAAAATTACAGAATATATTAGGGTTAGGCATATCAGAGTCTGAGTCTGAGGTGTCTAGTTTCTATGTCGATAACATAGTTAAGTTTCATCCCAAAATCAAAAGAAATTATTTAAATGTCAATTAACTACATTGTTCTCCTCAAATTTTCATTTCAGTAATGAAAAAATATATATTTTTTTAATTTATCAAAGTATTTTTGGCAATATTTTTTGTGTTGATTTAATGTAAAAAATCTTTTATTTTTTAATTTTTTTCTGCAACATAGTAAAACACTAATCAAAACAGATCATCATGGAGAATAATGGAAAATCCAAAAAGATTTGTACACTGAAAAAGTTCATAAAATATACCTAAAATGTGCTTCATGTGATAACATCTAATTGATTCTATTTAAGTCAAAAATACTATATAAAAACCCTGAATCAACCTAAACATATTTGATTACACAAACAAATCTAAATTAAGGGGTTGAATCAGGTAGCAATAGCTCAAAATAACCAGGTTATCAGTTTTTAGTGTAGAATATAAATGATAAATTTAGCATTCAAATGAATTTATATGTATTTAGTGCTGTCAAATCGATTAATCGTGATTAATCAAATCTAACATAAAACCTTGTGTATATATATATATATATATATACAGAATATACACACACATATATTTATACATACATGCACACACACACACACACACACACACACACACACATACATACATACATACACACTATATATATATATATATATTATACTCGATTTGACAGCACTATTTTTTTTTTTTTTTTTTATTAGTTGGACTGGCTGGTTTCAGAAAAATCTGTAATTTTTTTCAGGTACCATGTAACCCAGGCATGTTTTCATAAGATTTACCACATTCAATGCTTCATATACTGAGCAAACAAAAACAAAAACTGAATGTAGTCTATGGAGGCTTATTAGAGTTCTACAAACACAGCACAAAATCCTTGTATTAGAAGAGTTTTGAGGAAAGAGTGCAAATCCTAATTAAACAGGTTACATTATTAGAAATGAAGCCTTATTAACTTGATGATCATGCATCCTATATACAATTACTCTGAAAAGAGTATGTAGTAGTCCGTCTTGCTAAACACAATCTAAAGTCTTATTAAACAGTGCATAAGTGTGTGTGCTGTTTTTCCTGATTAATATTCCTTAATGAGAGTTTGAACAAGGGGGAGTGCTGATATTCACAAGATGAATGTGCCCGTAAATACAGGCCCAATTTAGCTTCACACTCCCAATTTTTCCACAATATGACAAATTTTCCTCTCTAAGGTATGCCCAGAGAGAGTGAGAGAACGAGAGTAGATATAGGAGTGTGAAAATGAGAAAAAACTATCACAGTATGAAAACACAGCTTGACTGATTGTGTGTGTGTGTGTGTGTGTGTGTGTGTGTGTGTGTGTGTGTGTGTGTGTGTGTGTGTGTGTGTGTGTGTGTGTGTGTGTGTGTGTGTGTGTGTGTGTGTGTGTGTGTGTGTGTGTGAATCTCTATTGTTTGATGGATTGGAATGATTCAGGACAGCGATGGGAAAATAAAAATTATATTTTTCATTTTTACAAGTGGTGTGTTGCCAGATCTTCTCTAAATCAGCCATCTTTGTGAACATCTGTTCAGACTCTCTAGAGGACATCTAGGGTAAAGAAAAAGATAGATGTGTTCGTGAAATACGTCTGTTCAGAATTAAATACTAGAGTAATGCTTACTGTATACTGCATACACAGTCCAGGAGTGTCTAAAATGACAAATTTCCACATATTTCCCATTTAACTTTTCCACATATTTCCCATGTAACTATGTAGCTATGTCAACTATGCAAACTATGTAGCCTTTGCTATACAGCAACCGTTTCGGGAGAAAAAAAAAACATGTTAGAGTATGTTGCAATCTTTGTCAGTCCAACCAAATATTGAGGCATTAAAACATTTAGATATGTGAAAACAATCATGAAATACACAGGTCACATTTATGCACAATATTATCCTCATTTCTAAATTATCGTTATTTCAGTGTGTGCAGATTTAATTTGTTAGTTTTTTTAATTTATTTATTCTCAATGGTGAATTTTATTCGAATCCTCATTTCTGAAATACTGTATTTAAATGAGCACATATTAACTCACATATTAACTCTACCGTATAACAGTGAAAACACAGAAACACGGAAATTTGAGAATTTAGGGGAAAATGTGCTTAACTGTCATGAATATAATGTCACGATGCACAAATCTAAAATCAGGTTCATTTTTTTATGCAAAATATATATATATTTTTGTTTTTTTTATTTCTTGGGGTGTAAATTAACCCTTGAACTTCTGGTTTATTCATCAAGATGGAAATGGAAGGTCAACGCAGATCCTTGCTTTATTATATACTTAATTCCACATAGTGTGCTCTAGTTGTATACTGCAAATTCAGATCAATGTAATCTTTTGACAGGGTATTCCATGCATATGGAATTGCAGCACATATACTGTATAAATAGAATAGGCAAATTCCCTATGTGTGACAGAGAGAACCGATACTTGCCGTATTGGGATGAATGGCACCTAGGCTGTTGCTGTGTGGAACTCTGTTTGTGGAACTGTTGCGACTGAGTGACTGGGAGCGAGATGCTGAGTGGAGTCGACCTGGGGTCATCTGCGTCATGGCGACTGCTGTTTGAGCGGGTGCAGGCGATGCATTAGCCATGTGATTGGCTGTTTTCGGCTGTCTGGTCTCGTTGGTAGGGGACTGCGCAGTCAGAGAGGATATGGAGCGTGGACAGGACATGGAGCGGCGGATGAGCCCAGAAAGATTGGGGGAGCAGGAAGGACCTCGTATTGGTTTAGGGGCAGGTTTCCAATGAACGCGACCTAAAACAAAGAACCAAAGCATTTGACTTCAATTTAAGACACATACATTCACACACCCTCCTGGATCACCAAGGAAATTAAGTCAAACATCTGAAATCCGTTAAAAAAAGCTTAATCACTGCAACATGTGATCATCCTGCAGGCCTGTCAGGTTTCCAACTCAGGGTGGACAGCGAATTGAAACACGCATACAGTAAATCTACGATTTTGAATGACCTCCAGTTTGTGAACTGGCCAGCGGCATGGACGCTTCATCCGTGAATCTTGAGGGAAGATGTTGCCAAAAGCGGTATTATAGCAGCTTAGCTCGGAAAATCGCAGATGGCCTCAGGGTAGTGTGGGGCAAACAATGTCACCCCAGAATGGCCTAATGCCCCCTCTGGCAGCAACCCAATCACCAGTGACCCCCTGCACACGAAATAAACCTGTCAGCTTGCTTCTTTGTCCCACTTTTACTGGCTAATGGAAAAGTCATGGCTTCAACTGTGTCAGGCACGAATAATCAATAAACTGCACAATCAATTGCACTTTCCAAAACAGGATACAAACTGGTTTTCCATTATTGAACTATTGCATATTATTATCTAACATAAAATGCATCATTTTGGCCTGTCCTATCACTGTTGGACACTTTCTAAATACTGCCTATTACGTTTTTGCCTGTATCTAATAATCAAACAAAATAATTTTGACATAAGCTGTTAAAATAATTGTTAAAATAATTGTGTAAAAAGTATTGTTAATTAATACCTTGTTTTAATGATCAAAATTATTTAATTCATTACTTAATTAATTAATTGTTAATTTAGCTGTGTCCCATATTTTGTGCACAACCCTGTACCCTGCACAGTGCATGGTGGGAAGTGAAAATCATGGATTTTTTTTTTTTTACACAAACTGTAGTTTTAAATGAATTCAAGCTCAATCATTCAACCCAGTTGAATATAATCATCTAAAACACCCTTTTAAAAAATAAGCAATGGCAACAACTTTTACTGTAAAACTTAAAATGTAATGAAAATGTATTTTTTTAACCATACTTGCAAAAACAATGGCTGATTTGAACCATGTTAATAAATCATGTAATAGCAATAGTGAGAGCAGCTTCCAAACAGACAGACAGACAGACAGACAGACAGACAGACAGACAGACAGACAGACAGACAGACAGATAGATAGATAGATAGATAGATAGATAGATAGATAGATAGATAGATAGATAGATAGACAGACAGACAGACAGACAGACAGACAGACAGACAGACAGACAGACAGACAGACAGACAGACAGACAGACAGATAGATAGATAGACAGACAGACAGATAGACAGATAGACAGATAGACAGACAGACAGATAGATAGATAGATAGATAGATAGATAGATAGATAGATAGATAGATAGATAGATAGATGCTTGAGCTGCTGGACCACAAGGAACACTCAGCTTTTAAAAAAGCTCTACTGTGAAACACAAACATTTTTTCAGGCTTGTTTGCACAGTTTTCATGGTACGCCAGAAGTGATTCTCAGAACTTATACCCAACCTGTGCCTTTCCCAAGCTGAGCGACCGGTCTCCCTTTAAACCAGCGGACTGAAACATCAGAAAAGCTCATTAAAGCTGCATGGCATGAGAGCCGGGGGACCTCTCACCACATCACCTGCCGCAGTCAGCCAGTCAAATTAAGAGCCACAGCACTGGGCCAGCGAATACTGTGACCCTAATTAAAAAAGATGGATTTTCTCTGTTTCATGTATTAATTAGGTAAACAAATGCATTATAGTAGATTTACATCTGTAATTTAGCTCAGGCTCTGCAAACGGCACTGAAGATTTAATATGTCTGGCTAGACAAAAGGCTGCTTAAAAGTTTAAGCCATAAGCAGCTCTCGCAGTCATCTGGAAACCATCGAGGGACAGATAGCACATATAAAAGCAGCTCACCAGCAAAACATCCCAGAACCTCCAAGTCTACCCTAATAGTCCCAGCCCACAGGTGATAAATAGCTTTTCCACCGAGCAGACCCCTAAAACCTGGACTAAAACTAGGAACAGATAACGTCAGAAGTCCATTAGTGAGATCAAGTAACGTTCTCAAAACAACAACTCATTCTGGCAAGGCTGACGCAAAACAAAACTAGATCACTCCCATTACAATCATTAAAGTTTTCTACACTGGAAACGTTTGATGCAACTGTGAAACACGTTCAAATGATGCTAAAATGAAATTATTTTATTTGCAATCATTTGTAAATTGATTGCAATCAAATTAATTAACTTCTAACAGCTGCATCAAACGCAGCGTGTGATGGAAAAATATAGAGAATTACAATTTTGGGGATGTTACATTTTATGTTATCAAAACAAAAAGATTTGTACATTCATTTTGTAATTAATTAATTCTTGTAAATGTATTAGTACAATTTGATTGTTTTGCTGCTTTTGATGCTAAAGTCAAAAGCCATAACAAATAAGTTTAGGGTCAGTAAGATATTTTTTGAAAGAATGTAATACTTTTATTCAGCAGGGATGCATTAAATTGATCAAAAGTGACAGTACAGACTTTTTTATTATTGGAAAAAAGTTGCATTTCAAATAAATTAAATGCTGTTCTATTGAACTTTCTATTCATCAAAGAATCCTACAAAGTACAATACTGTGCAAAAGTCTTAGGCACATTCATATTTTTCAGTGTCAGTGGGAAATATCAGTTTACATTTCCAAACATTCATTTTAATTGTAATTAAAGCTGCAAGCAGCGATGAAAGGGCCCTCGCACCCGTGCCGCCGCCACCCGGTGGCTTTAGGAAGACAGAGCATGGTTGGACAATGTGCATTTAAGGAGGTATATATAGTAGTTGCTAGCAGGTTTAGTATGTTTTTAGCATGCTTAGTACACAATAGTTATGTGGTTAGTACTGCATTACTGTGTTAACCATGTCAGTTTCTGTTGCCAGTAGGTGGGGCTATGTCTATATCTGAATATCGCTATGTAGATGTGTTCAGTGCAGGACTTTTATCAAACATGTGGAGTTTGGGGCAGATTGGACATTGTATGCTTGAGTTACAACAACTTCCTTTAGCATTTCTAGCATGTTTTATGATGTTTCTAGCATATTACATATTAAAGGGTTAGTTCACCCAAAAATTTAAATTCTGTCAGTAATTACTCACCCTCATGTTGTTCCAACCGCGTAAGACCTTCGTTCATCTTCGGAACACAAATTAAGATATTTTTGATGAAATCTGAGCCATGTTTCACTCCTCCATAGGCTTCCAGTGTGACCGAAACTTGCTGGCCCAGAAAAGTTATTAAAGAGATCGTTAATATAGTCCAAGTGACTCCAGTGGCTCAATCTTAAGTATATCAAGCGACGAGAATACTTTTTGTGCGCAAAAACAAACAAAAATAACGACTTTATTCCACTATTCATTTCCTTCTCTCTGGATGTCTAGTTGGTTTGCGTAGTGTTTTTGCGCAGCGCGTCTGTGTCACACGTCACCACGTAGGCTCACTATTGGCCGACGCCGGTCATGTGTGTGTTGCGTGATGACGTGCAACACAGACGCGCAGCGCAAACACACTACGAGGCCCAGAGAGAAGGAAATGAAAAGTGGAATAAAGTCGTTATTTTTGTTTGTTTTTGCGCACAAAAAGTATTCTCGTCGCATGATAAACTTAATGTAGTGCCACTGTAGTTACTTGGACTATTTTAACGATGTTTTAATAACTATTCTGGGCCGGTGAGTTTCGGTCACACTGGAAGCCTATGGAGGAGTCAAAATTCTGTCAGATTTCATCAAAAATATCTTAATTTGTGTTCCGAAGATGAACGAAAGACTTACATGGTTGGAACAACATGAGGGTGAGTAATTACTGACAGAATTTTCATTTTTGGGTGAACTAACCCTTTAATTTTGGGGTAGATTGGACATTGAATGCCTGAGTTACAGCAAATTCATATTTAATTGCAGTAATAGGATGCTTTAACACTTAGCTAAGTATTTGATTGCATGTTTCTAGTATGTTGCTAACATGTTTAGCAGTTGGTGACACTTTTTTATATGTTATTAGGAGTCCAGAATAGTGTTAAACGTCACTTCCTGTTGCCAGCAGGCGGCGCTATGACTATATCTGAATATGAGCATGGACTTGTGTTCAGGAGATAACTATTATCAAACGTGTGAAGTTTGGGGTAGATTGGACATTGTATGCCTAAGTTACAACAACTTCCTTTAGCATTTCTAGCATGCTTTAGAACTTAGCTATGTGTTGCTAGCATGTTTATTGCATGTTACATATTAAGTTTGGGGCAGATTGGACATTCCATGCCTGTGTTACAGCAAATTCATATTTAATTGCAGCAATAGCATGCTTTAGCACTTAGCTAAGTGTTTGCTAATATGTTTCTAGTATGTTGTTAGCATGTTTAGCACTTGCTGGCACTTTTTTATATGTTATCAGGAGTCCACAACAGTGTTTAACATGTCACTTCCTGTTGCCAGCAGGCGGTGCTATGACTGTAACTGAATATGAGCATGGTCATGTGTTCAGGACAGAACGCTTATCAAAAGTGTGAAGTTTGGCGCAGATTGGACATTGCCTTCTTGAGTAACAACAACATCCTGTTTCATTGAATTAGCTAAGTATTGCTAGCATGTTTTAACATGTTTCTAGCATTTTTAGAAGTCAGTGGCATTTTTAACATGTTGCTAGAACGGCATCAACGTGTTAAACATGACACTTCCTGTTACCAGTAGGTGGCGCTATTACTATAACTGAATATTCTCATGTAGATGTGTT